>NC_084589.1:51735445-52035445 GCF_033807715.1 Cololabis saira
AGATTTAAAACACACAACGCTGGTTAGTCAGACGAACCGTTCCAACATTCCAGTTGCAGATTTAAACTTTCAGGTGCTAAAACGCGAAAATCAGGCGGCGTCATCGTCCGTTTAAACAGATGAAGCAGAACTGAACTAAAGCACATTTATTTTGATAACTTACTGCAGCAGGTCGTTTTAATCATGGCTACCTTCAGTCCGGCCCAGCAGAGCTACAGAACAAATTATTTTGTAATTATTTCAGACAAAGAAGATAAACTTTTGGAAAAATTTGAGAATTATTTCACAGCGTTAGCTCAGTTATAATTAGCTCAATTAACATTAGCTCAGTTAGCATTAGCTCAGTTAGCATTAGCTCAGTTAGCATTAGCTCAGTTAGCAATAGTTCAGTTACCATTAGATCATTTAGTATTAGTTAAGTTAGAATTACCTCAGGTAGCATTAGTTAAGTTAGCATTAACTCAGGTAGCATTAGCTCAGTCAGTATTAGTTCAGTTAGCATTAGCTCAGTTAGCATTAGTTCAGCTAATGTTTACGCTAGCCACGCTTCCCCTAGTTACCGTTGCTAACTTGGACATGCTAACAGTTTTACGACAGCTACTGTCTCTATGAAAACCTTGTTCTTTTTTCTTAAACACAAAACCAACTTTTAGCGATTAACATCAGCTACTTGTAGCACTAGCTAGCTCACTTATCGGAGACAAAGTCGACGTAACTACAATTAAATAAGTTTGGCAGGTTTAAAATGATCCGAGAACATCCTGCTGGTTTTCTGGACGAGAAGCCGGAGCTGAATCCAAAGCAGGACTTTTGCTTTATTTTGTTTAGATTTTAGAAATTAATTTAAATAAAGTAAACTGAGAATAGCTGGAGTCAGTATTCCAGGTTCCCCTGAGGCTGTGATTTAACGTGTTTTTAGTCATAAATGCCATAAAACCGACGATCAGGATCTTCAGGGTTCCTCTGCGGAGCTGAAAACTACAGATGTCCCAGTTCGGGTCCCTGAGGAACTGATGCTCAACAGCCATTGGCTCATCTGTGTTTAGGGGGCGGGGCTTACTGATAAGTCCATCTTCTTTTTTTAAATTTAAATTTTTTCAACGAGAAACAGAATTACGACGGTTGTCCGAGCTAGCAGCTGCCGGGTCTTACGAACCACGGAGGAAATAAGAGCAACGCTCCAGAAATCCTCCCCTTACCGAAATGAAAATTGTGGCCAAAACCAAATCCGAAAATAATAATAAACACTTGGCCGAATACCGAACAATACCGAACATGGTTCTTCGCAGTTTTTCATTTATTTTGCCAATTTTTTCACCATTGCATAAATCAAATAAATTTGATTTAGGCATGCTTTTAAAAGAAAAAAATCTTTTACAAAATTACAAGGTAGAAAATATTTATTGAACATAAAAAACTGAACATGTTTTATTTTCCCAGCATTATGTTGTTTTGGTTCCACCTCCTGGTGAATGTTAGGTCAAATTCTTATGGGGTTAGTTTTTGGTTGGCCAACGATTTATGTTTGTGGTGCAACCGTTACGGGAGCGGCCAGTCTATTTCTTTATTTTACAACGCCGTTATTAATTATTCGTTTTTTCCCACTTATTCCACCGAACACCGAAAGTGTTTTTTTGCTATTTTCGGCCGAACAATTTCGGTTACCGAACAATCGGTGCAACAAAAGTGCTAAAGTAGATCACGTTTAAACCGCTACGTTGGCTAGCTGTTGCTAAGATGTTTCACTGCACACCAGAGTCCAGGTTCTGACTCGGTTCTGGACGTTTACACGGATGAACCGACCGACACCATCGTTCCGAGATCATTTTCAGACAATCAATGGAGCATTTTAGGACACTTTTAAAAACCCTAGCTGGCAGTAAAACAACGCAGGATACCCCGTTACATCGTAACATGTTTGAGAGGCGTAAACGCTGAGAAAATAACAACAATTCACTAAAAACTACAACATTTACACATTTGTAAACATTTAAAAATTCGCCACGTCATCGTTCAAACGTCATCAATACCTCTTCTGACCACATGGGGGCGTACAGATCTGTAGAAGCCAAACACGCCCCCCCATGTCACATTTATCCGTTTTAACTTGGCTATCTTAGCTTATGCTAATCTTTGATGCTAATTAACATCACTTTAATCACTTTATTCTGATTAAATCTGTCCAAACATCCTCATTTCAGCTCTGGCAGCAGTGAAAGGTTCAACCATGTTTAACAACGGTGATGACGACTAGTCGTTGGCTGCGCCGGCTGTCAATCACAAGTACACGCCCCTAATTAAACCCAGTGACTACGTTTCCATGCAGTCAAAATTCGGGTTATTGCTAATATTCCGGTTACTGAAACATTGGGAATATTCCGTTTACATGGCAATTAATCATTCAGGATATCTGGATCAAACCAGCGACGCACGGAGAACATGATGACGTAATTCCCGTAATTTCCTCTTCTTCCTGTATCCAAATTCAAAACAAATGCTGCTTCGTGCAACTTTTCTCTCACCTTCTTGTAAATCTTCTATCCCGGTACTTTCTACCGTCTACAAATGCAGAAATGTTCATATCCTTCATTACATTTATGAAGTGATTAGTCTCCTCCTGGTCTTGGTTTCTCCGTGTTTATAAGAACTTCCTGGACTCAAAAGACCAGGATTCCTTGTGAACAGAACATGTGCAGAAAACAAATTCCTGTTCCGTTTGATGGGGATATTCTGTTTGGTGTTTACATGACCCAATATTCAGGTTTTAAAAGGGTTTTTAAAAACCTGAATATGAGCAAATTCCGGTTATTCAAAGGAGTTATTGGTGTTTACATGGCCGTGCAAAAACGGGTTATTGCTGATATTCCGGTTTTAAAAGGGTTATTGATGCTGGAAACGCAGTGTTTGTAGGTTCATATAATTTTACCTGACGTGGTAAAGAAGTTCCCACCTGTGAAGTTGTCCTGGTTCTGGAACTGCAAATATGTTTATTTTACATTTTAACATCGAGAACTGCAACCGTTCCTCCTTCAGAAGTTAGAAACGTTGGTTCCTGGACACGTACGATCTTGTGATCTGCTGCCCCCCGGTGGTCAGAAGTGGAACTGCCACCGCAAGGTTTTCAGCTCAGTTAAAGGAAACCGCATTTATCACTCAAAAGAAATTCCCTTTAACCTTGTACTGTCTTTGGGTCAAAATGACCTAATTCTCCTATCCTTCTTTCCTCTCATATCTTCCTTCCTTCCTTCCTTCCTTCCTTACTTCTTTTTTCCCTTCCTTCCTTCTTTCCTCCTGCTCTCTCCTTCCTTCTTCCCTTCCTCTTTTTTCCCTTCCTTCCTTCTTTCCTTGTTTCCTTCCTTCCTTCCATTTTCCCTTCCTACCTTCTTTCCCTCTTTTCTTTCTTCCTTCCTTCTTTCTTTCCTCCCTTCTTCCTTTCCTCCGTCCTTTTTTGTTTTGACATTTCGGACTTAACGTTTTCGAGTTGTTTCTGACGAGCAGCAGAAACGTTACGAGCCGTCACCTGAAGCACAGAAGGTTTCAACGAGCACATAAGGGTTTAACAAATATAACGACGATACGACGTCCTGGAAACCTCCGCTCAAGTGTCTTTGTGTCGTCGTGGAAACTAAGGGCTCAGCTAATGCTGCGAACGCACCGCTAAACTAACCGTGTCCGGCGTGCCTGACGGACTGAAGCCAGAAAACCAAAAACGCGCCGCTGCAGTTCTCCGGTCGGCCACCGGGGGGCGGCAGAGCGCCGTCTCTCTGCAGTTCCCCGGTCGCCACCGGGGGGCGGCAGAGCGCCGTCTCTCTGCAGTTCTCCGGTCGGCCACCGGGGGGCGGCAGAGCGCCGTCTCTCTGCAGGAACCGGGAGTGCTGCAGGAAAGGTGCACTATCGTCGACATAAATGCATGAACGCTTTTTTAAAAAGCTTTTTTCTTAAAAGGTTCCGGCATCTTCGCCCTTTAAAGGACGTGATTATAGATGTGTCGCTTTTTTTCGTGCATGTAGCTGAAAAACAGGTTTCTCACGATGAGCTGCTTTGATTGGCTGGGTAAACTGTGACATCACAGATGGGCGGGGCTGATTTGCCTGTCTGACTCCGCCCACTAAAACCGTCCGCTATGAACGGAGCTGCAAAGACAGGAGGTTTTTGTAAAGTCTCTCTGTGGTATTTTGGCAAAAGAAATTGTTCCAGCTTTTAAGAAATCATTAAAAATAAAAGTCTTGTCTCCTTTAAGCACGAGATTCGGTCTCGCGGCTGTTTTCCTCCCAGACAGAAGATAAACTGCAGTTTTCTCTCCGTGTGCAGATGCTGATTGCCGTAATAAAGGGAAACTATGATTTACAAAAATAAAAGTCTGGAGTCTGTTTCAGTTTATTTTGATAATTTACTCACTTGCAGCAGGTTGTTTTAATGTCTGATACCTTCAGTCCGGCCCAGCAGAGCGCCAAAATAAATTATTGTGTAATTATTTCAAAGAACAGAAACTTTTGGAAAAATTAGATAATTCTTTCACAGCATTAGCTCAGTAAGTGTTAGTTTAGTTAGCATTATCTCAGTTAGCATTAACTCAGTTAGCATTAGCTTGGTTATAATTAGCTCAGTGAGCCTTAGTTTAGTTAGCATTAGCTCAGTTTGCATTAGTTAAGTTAGCATTAGCTCAGTTAGCATTAGTCAAATTAGCATTAGCTCAGTTAGCTTTAGCTCAAGTAGCATTAGCTCAGTCAGTATTAGTTCAGTTAGCATTAATTCAATTAGCATTAATTCATTCAGTACTAGTTTAGTTAGTGTAGTGAAGCCCAGCCAGAGTCAGCCCCTGTAAAATCCTATTTTTATATTATTAGTTTATTTGTTATATTTGGTTCATGTCTAGTGCATGGAAAAGTTATATTAATGCATTACATACGTTTTTTATGTTGCATTTTATGTTATGCTGTGTTGTGTGATTGTAGAGAACGTGACAGGCAGCATGTACTTTATTATTGTGTGTGTGTGCGTGCACGCGGGAAGAGCGTTAACGGTCCGCTTGGTTCCAACGGGAGCCCGCGGGAGCGCGCATCGGCAGTTGAGAGCAAAACAGCTGAGAGTGAGAACAGCTGAGAGAAGTCGACGTCGTGTCGAGCAGATAACTGTTGGTCCTTTAAGTTGTGGTTTCATGTCGATAAGTAACGTTGCTTATCGACATAAAGAGGAAGACACTTCCTGAAGATTGTACTGTCTCATGTACAGTAGTTTCGTCGGAGCTTTCTGACTAGTTAAGTTGGACTAGTCAGCCAGTTAGCTGCGTTAGCTCATGCTAACGCATCCTCCTGCTCACGGCTGAAACTCCGACGTCGGACAATCTGGAGAAGTCCCCCCGTCCTGAGGACCGGACCACCTGCCTGCCGACTGCCTTCATCAGCCCGCCACGCCCCCTTCTCATCCCGCACGGACCGCGGACATCTCCACCCTCCCCTCCGACTGAACAGCAGCGGGGCTCGGACGCCCCTCCCCCTGCTCACCCCTCCCGTCTGTGTTCGGGACTCGCTGTCATCTCCTTCACACAGAGCTCCACCCCCGGGCAACATGTCGACATTAGAATAGGATTAAATAGGGTTAATTCGGCATTGTATATTTACATAAGGTTTAGATTAGATAAATCAATTTGTGTGTTGTTTCTGTTGCACTAATAATAAGAAATTATCTATTTGGAATTTGTATATATTTTGTGTGATATTAAATTAGTGATTATTGTTTAACCCTTGCCCTCCCCATTCACTTTAGTTCCTTTAACTGGGTATCCACTAATATTCCTTAAGTCCATAGAGGACGCCAGGCAGCAGCAGCTATTTAGTTTAAGGTTTAAGTCCTTGTTTAAGTTTAAGTTAAGAGCAAGTAACTGAGTTATTGTTGATTTGTGGCCTCGTCGCTACAGTTAGCATTAGCTCAGTTAGCATTAGCTCAGTCAGTATTAGTTCAATTAGCTTTAGCTCAGTTAGCATTAGCTCAGTTAGCTTTAGCTCAAGTAGCATTAGCTCAGTCAGTATTAGTTTAGTCAGCATTAATTCAATTAGCATACATTTCTTTCAGTATTAGTTCAGTTAACAATTACTTAGTTAGCATTAGCTCAGTTATAATTAGCTCATTCAGTATTAGTTCAGTTAGCATTAGCTAAGTTAGCATTAGCTCAGTTAGCATTAGTCTAGCTAGTGTTTGCTCTATGAACTCACCCATCATTAAGCCCCACCCCCCCAGTTACCGTTACTAACTTGGACCGTTTCTCTGAAAACCTCGTTCCACCAATTTTTACACTAATTTTGAACAAAAAAAAACAACTTTTAGTGATTAACATCAGCTAATTGCAGCACTAGCTAGCTCACAGAGGAGCATCTCTGAACACGTGGAACGTTGAGGCGGACGTAGCCAGCAGAACCACCGGGTCAGTCCTGTCAGCTAACGACGATTAGCTCAGACTCTCCAGAACTGGACAACACGTTTCTGGTCTGATGAGTCGATTCTGCTGCGACGTTCGGATGGTCGGGTCAGAAGAAGGATTTTCAAAGTAAAATGAACCAATTCTGATCACAATAACCAGGATGAGAATGACTGAGGTTTCTCTGGTTTTATCTTCAGCAGGATTGAATAAAACCCACAGAAACAGACATTTAGAAATATATCCTGGTTCCATCAATCCATCCTTTTCTTCATCGTTCCTGTTGTCGTCTCTTTTCTACGGAAGAGTTAAGGGCCATGCAGGAGAAAAAATATTTGAGAGGGGAAGATTCTTTTTTATTGCGCACTTCAAGAAAAAAGTCGAAATGTCGAGATTAATGTTGAAATACAATTTCAAGAATAAAGTCGAAAACTTTGTGAATAAAGTCGAAATTTCGCCTTTTTTTCTCGAAGTGCAAAATGAAAAAAGAAAATCTTCCTCCTCTAAAATATTTTAATTTTTCTCCTGCCTGGCCCTAATACTCTTCCGTACAAACTCGAGAGTTACCAGAAAGAGCAATAAAACAAAACACACAATGTTGGGTTAGAAAACAGTAAAAAATAACAAAAAATAAATATAACCCTTTAGGGCACTCAAGTATTTTGAATCTAAGAGTTTTAAATCTCGAGGTTTATAAGATACAAGTTGTATACGTTTTTACACTTTTTCCAGTATTCAATTCAATTCAATTTTATTTATATAGCGTCTAATACAACAGAGTTGTCTCTAGACACTTTCCAGAGACCCATACCCAGAACATAAACCCCCGAGCAATTATTACATAAACATTGGCAGGTAAAAACTCCCCTAGTGGGAGAAAAACCTTAAGCCAAACAGTGGCAAGAAAAACTCCCCTTTAGGAGGAAGAAACCTTGAGCAGGACCAGGCTCATAAGGGGGGACCCTCCTGCCGAGGGCCAGATTGGGGGGTCAGGGACGGCAACAGCACAGCAGGCAGGTGGAAGCAGCAACGGGATGACCAGGGGTGGGGACAGCAGGCCAGCATGCAGCTCCCGAAGCTCCGGCCCAATCAGCAAGTCCCAGGTTGGGGTGCAGGGTCGGGGAAGGGTTGAAGGGAAGGGGTCAGGGAAAGACTTGTGCTCCGTAATGCAAGCTACAAGCCACCCACGACCACCTGCAGCTTCCGGTGTCCGGCAAAGGATGCTGCAACTTGGACAAAAGAGAGAAAAGGGAGAAGGGGGGGCCAGCACAAGAAACTACAGGAGCGACTCTGACACACTAGAGTTTCCACTACCTAGAGATTTACCAACACCAGCTAGAGGTTTACTAAACACTAACTATAGGCTTTACTAAACAGAAAGGTTTTAAGTTTAGTTTTAAAGGTGGAGGTGGTGTCAGCCTCCTTAACCCAGATTGGAAGTTGGTTCCATAGTAATGGTGCCTGATAGCAGAACGCCCGCCCTCCAAATCTACATTTAGATACTCTAGGAACTATGAGTAAACCTGCACTCTGAGAACGGAGAGCTCTGCCAGGAACATAAGGCACTATCAGGTCTTGCAAATAATGCGGAGCTAAGCCGTTTTGGGCTTTATACGCAAGTAATATTCATCCCAACAGAAGTGAGCATATATGGTAATTTACTCTGTAAAGGGTTCATACCCAAAAACATGATTTAGGAAAAGTTAATTTCTCCATTTCATTGAGTTTTATCAAAAACTTTGTCACCTTGGACCCAACATTTGTTCTTAAGTTGATGATGTTTAACATTTTCTAAAACGTTTATTCACAAATGTGTTATTCTGTAAATCAGTCGATGGCCATCACACTAACTTATTTATTCTATATCAGATTCCCACTGAAACTAAAACATAGAACAACTGATTTTTTGGGAGGAAATACTTGAAAAACATCAAAAATGACAGATGACAAATAAAAACTGAATATTTTCACTGTTGGAGAGTTTTTCCCCAGAACTTTTTTATTGCATGTTCATGTACTGAAGTTACTGGTAAAAGGTTAATATCCAAAAACATCATTCATAAAATGCTTCCTTTACGTTCCTCTAGATTATTGGTTTTTTTTTTGAGAAACTTTTTGTTTTTTGTCCCAAAAACACGGATCCGCTTAATTTTCTCGACAAGGTTGTTGCTAACAACGACAACAATGAGACGAAATAAAAATAAATAATTGAAAGAGTTGGGGGTTTTAAAGACATTTCCATCTAAATCTCTGGTGAAAAGTTCATATCCGTAGCCACGACGGCCGCCAGGGCCGTCCCCGTTCTCCTGTACTGCCCGTTCTGCCCAACTATCCGGACCAATCCAGTCCTCTACAGACCACTAGGGTCCGCCTCCGTTCCTCCGGTCAAATCCTTACGGAATAGTATCAGGGCCAGGCAGGAGAAACATAAAAATAATATTTTAGAGCAGCATTATGCACTTTGAGAAAAAAGTCGAAATGTCAAGAAAAAAGTAAAATAGTCGAGATTAGTACAATTTCGAGAAAAAAAATCGAAATGAGAAAAAGGCAAAATTTCGTTAATAAAGTTAAAATTTTGAAAAAAAAGGCGAAATTTCGACTTTATTCACGAAATTTCAACTTTATTCTTGAAATTGTATTTCAACATTATTCGCAACATTTCGACTTTTTTTCTCGAAATTACCGTATTTTCTGGACTATAAGCCGCACCTGTATATAAGCCGCATCCGCTCTATTAAAAAAAAAAAAGATATGAAAGCCGCAGATATTAATGTTGTTAGATTAGACATTTACTACATGTACAGAAGGATTTTGAACTGTAAATGATGTACATGTTTGTACCTAAATAGATCCTTTCCTAACAGTGTCTTTTAACACGGCAGCAACTGATTTAACAGCTGACTAAAACGGGACAGAACCAAGAAAAAATAACCAGTATTTATTGATCTATTTATCTGCGGTGGAAGAAAAATCCACAGAATAGCTGCACCTTTGTATAAGCCGCATGGTTCAAAACCTATGAAAAAAGTAGCGCCTTATAGTCCAGAAAATACGGTATATGTCAACATTAATCTCGACATTTCGACTTTTTTCTCAAAGTGCACAATAAAAAAAAATCTTCCTCCTCTCAAATATTTTTTCTCCTGCATGGCCCTGATCCTCTTCCGTAAATCCTCCTTGTGGTCCCTAAAAGGCGTTTTTAAACCCGGGGGGCGTAATTTCCAGGGCGTAGCCCCCAGACCGGTTCCCGCCACTGGACGCTTATCTTCTTGTATTTTTACCGTGTTTCTTAATTTAGCTTTTATCCGCGTTGCTGCTCTTTGAGAAGTAATTTTTATCTGTGAAAGGTGCTAAATAAATAAAGTTTGCTTGTCTAATATTTAATTTCTACTGAAGCTGAAACACTACGGAAGAGTGTTAGGGCCAAAATATTTGAGGGGGGAAGATTTTTTTTATTGTGCACTTTGAGAAAAAAGTTAAAATGTTGAGAATAATGTTGAAATACAATTTCGAGAAAAAAGTCGAAATGTCGAGATTAACGTTGAAATAAGTCGAAATTTTGCCTTTTTTCTCAACATTTCAACTTTATTCACGAAATTTTGACTTTTTTTTTTAAATTGTACTTCAACATTAATCTCGACATTTCGACTCCTCTAAAATATTATGTTTATTTTTCTCCTGCCTGGCCCTGACACTCTTCTGTAGAAACACTAACTGGATTTTCACAAATAAATTATTTCTGATAGAAAACTTACATTTCCAATTTTCTGATTTTGAAAATTCTTTACTAAAAAAAAAATCATTTTTTTTTAGTAAAAGTAAATATTACTGTTAACATCCACGGTACAAAAAAACATTTTTTTCTGATTTCCTTTTATTTTATTTTTCCATTTTGATGCGTTTAAACAGATATTTTTGTCCCTTCCGGGTCGCCGTAGTTCTGATCGTGATCAGCACAGCGGGATCCGTCTGTTTCTGAATAACGTTTGGGATTTTAACGTCCGGCCGGAGTCGGACCGGAACCTGGAAGACGGACTCGGGCAGAACCTCGTCTCCTCATCCCTCCATCCCTCATCCCTCCATCCCTCATCCCTCCATCCCTCATCCCTCATCCCTCATCCCTCCATCCTCCCAGAATCCCCTGCAGGTCCAGAGGGCGGCCCGTGCACAGCAGGGCCCGTTCACGTCAAACCCCGACGGCCGGAGGGACCGGGTGAGAGAAGGAGCGAGGGACGACACACACGTCTTTACACCAACCAGAAAAGATGAAGTAACGATAGAAAATGAACAGAATAAAAAGAACGTTCTGATTCAGCGCTCCAGAACTAAATACTGCGCGACGGTTTCCCTTTTTCTCCTCCGGGCCCGAAAAGTTCTGCTTGGTCCTTTTGTTTGGAGCCGGCTGGTCCGGTCTGACCCGGTTAGTCCGGTTAGTCCGGTCTGATCCGGTTAGTCCGGTCTGATCCGGTTAGTCCGGTCTGACCCGGTTAGTCCGGTCTGACCCGGTTAGTCCGGTCTGACCCGGTTAGTCCGACCCGGTCTGACCCGGCTCGCCAGCCGATGGGAGAACCTGAAATGTGGCGATGCAACATAAACGAGCAAAAAAATGTAACAGCCAGGACTCTCTCTCTCTCTCTCTCTCTCTCACACACTCACACACACACACACTTATAATAGTCATTATTTATACTTTGAAACATTCAGAAAGCACAAAAGTCACTGTTCTTTGTCGCCGCGGCGACGGCGATGGCCACGCCCCTGCGGCCGCGTCACAGCAGCATCACATGACTTCCTGTTACTTCCTGTTAGCAGGACGCGACTTGGGAGTGAGACTCAGGAATAAATACTGGGGGGGCGGAGCCTGGCGGCGAGGGGGCGGAGCTCCCGCTGGTCCCGACCCAGTGAGAGCCGGCGGCTCCGGGGCGGCGTGGACGACCCGGTCCACGCGCCAGCGGCCGCGGGAGGTTTATTGCTGCGGTTCCGGCGGCTCCGTGGTCTCGGCGAGTCCAACGGGTCGGAGCCGGCGGCGTCCGCTCGCCGCTTCAAGTCAGTCAGGAGGAGGATTCACGGCCCCGGCGCCCTGCCGGGCCCTGAGGCCCTGAGGTTCTGGTCCAGACGGTCCCCAGGGTCCGGACGGCCCGGGTCAGGCCTCGGTCAGCGGTTCCGGGGGGTCGTCGTCCGCCGGGTCCTGCTGAACCTCCGGCACCGCGATGTTCCGGTGCAGCTTCTCCAGAGACTGCTTCATCTGGAACGAAGCAGAAATTGTTAGGATTTCATGAAATTGTTAAGAGTTCGAAGGGTTTCTAGCACTGGGGGTTTTCT
Organism: Cololabis saira; assembly: GCF_033807715.1. NCBI lineage: Eukaryota > Metazoa > Chordata > Actinopteri > Beloniformes > Belonidae > Cololabis > Cololabis saira. The sequence continues at coordinate 51,747,183 of NC_084589.1, forward strand.
CTATTTATGCAAAGTAAGGCTGGGACTTTAGTGCGTTAATTTCGATTAATTAATTACAGAAAAAATAGCGCGCTAAAAAAAATAGCGTATTTTAATCGCATTAGTTTTTTCCCCTCGGAACATTTCTCACGGGACGATTTTCACACGGACGGCGCACCAACCAACCAGACCCCTGAGAGAGAGGCTGCGTCCGAAATCGCATACTTCCACCCTAATGATATTTACTGATATTTACTCAAAAGTGTGCCGAACTTAAGTATACTTTTTAGTATATCAGAACCAGAATCAGAATCAGGTTTATTAAGTCAGCTTAGAAAAACTGCTTTTGACTTCGGATACACCGGCGGCGACACGATGGTATTGTGCGCCTGTTTTTCCAAGGGTAACACTGGGATAGGGGGGGGGGGTATCCCGGCACAGTTCATCCAAGTGAGGGCCGCGGCCTTCATGGCGCTCGAACCCGGAAGGTGTTGAAGATGGGGGCAAGTTTGGTTATCAGTAAGTGTGTGTGAGTGGTAAGTCTGTGAAAACTTTGCCCCAGAGGCAGAGCTGCTCTCAGCCAGTGTCCTTGATGTTATCAGACGGCCCGGTACGGTTCTGAAAACAAGTCCACAGATGTTCCTGGGAGAGGGGAAGGCTAGTGGGGGCAGAGCCACTTGTTTACATTCCACCAGGGAGATTGTGACTGGAGCAGCGGGCCAGGCTGCCCTGTCGTGGTCAGATTATAGAATCAACAATTGTATTGAAAGAAAGGAAACAGGCAGACTCCAGTAATTTTCCGTCTGCCTTAAGTCTCTGGTTCCTCAATGGCGACTCCAAACAGACGAATTTATGATCAATTCCCGCCAAGCCGAGCTTCCAACTTCTCCAAGGTCTTATCCATCTTGCCAATGAGCTCAAAGATCACCGCTAGCCTGCGATTCTGTTCAAGAATCGCATCCAGCTTACGGCTTTGCTCCCCCAGCGTTAAAGTTTGAGTGCTGGTCCCCGTGCTTATTCCTTCAGCAACGTCGGGCAGCTCAGAAAGGGCCAAAGCAGCCGTTACCGACTTACGTGTTTGTCGATAGGCCAGGAAAATCCCCACTCCAATTAGAAGAAATCCTGCTATCATAAATCCAATTATGAAGCATCTTCAACGTCCTCGACAGACAGAATCTGGAGGCCCAACGGTTTCCAGTGTTTGTAGGAATCCATTGTGTATCCAGCAAAAAATGTCCCATCGGGGCAGGAAGGCTCCCTTACCCCCCGACTTCTCGTCGCAAAAATTTGGTAATTGTGCTGAGAGACCAGTTAACTCATTCACTGCCATTGACGCCGATTGGCGTCAATCTATTTACAACCGTTCACTGCCAATTATGCTGGCGCAACTTGTCAGTAAATATCAGGCCAGTAAATGGCAGCAAAGTGCCTATTTGGATGAGTGATCGCAGGGGAGGGGCTAGAAGAAGAAGAAGAAGAAGGAAGACAAAGAGAGACGACACAGAGAAATACCGGCAGCTGACGCTTTTTTTTTCTTTTTTTTGGTCCAAACCTTGTGTTTTCGCTGAAACCACCCTATGTTCTACTGCTGATATCTAAAGAACAGAAAATGATAAACACAAACTTTCTTGACGTAGTTTTAATGTTTATGTACTCCTAAAACTCAATATTCTGGGGGTCTTTGAACATCAGCCAAAATGCCCAAAAACTCTGGCAGTATGGAGCTCTCTGCTCTGAAAATGGCTGGCAGTCAATGAGTTAATCAATTCCATGATTGTAGAGTTTCAGAGGAGTGAAAATGAGAGGCTCTGAAGACAAGACAGGACAAAAGCAGCAGAAGGGCAGATAGATAAGGGAGAGGAGCAGAAAAAGCGTCCGCCTTCGCTGAGAGCCGGAAGAAGACGACTTCTTTTTAGTATGGCATTTCGGACGCACCGAGAGAGTTATGACACTTTCGTGGACTCCCATTGTAAGCTCCGCAGCGAGATCAAAGCGTTTTACAACTCTCTCTCTCTCAAGGTTCTGCAACAAATGTGCATTAGTGTTACAGCGAAGTGCGGCCGTCGTCATAAAACAAGCTAAGTTGTTTCCACACACGTTAAAGATGAATGAAGTCGCAGACGAAAAGGGTCTCGTTGGTCCCGTGGATGGGACATTTAGTTTTAAAAAACGGATGGATGGAAGCGTGCTCTGTTTTCTAATGTGTTTCCATGTTCTGGAATGTACTGGAAACAGTTGAAAGTATTTTGTTATATTTAAGAGTTTACAGAAGGTCCTTGACTATAGGCTACCTGTCTCATTCAATGTGCATACTGCATATACTTAATTTACTGCACTTTATAGCAAATTGCACTGATTTGTTCTTGGTGAAGAACCACCTTGATAAAAATGAACTGTTTCATAAATTGAACATATGTTTTCACTAGTCAATCATTCACTCGTTACAAAAATCCATTTGAAAAAAACAAAAAAAGGAAATCTCATTGTTCTCAGGTCTAAAATTGATATGCGATCAAATTGCGATTAATTAATGTAATTGATTCGATTCATTTTTTAAATCGAGTCCCAGCCCTAATTAAAACTTAATAAAGTGGCATATTAACAGCGCTACAGCTGAAATTAAAACAGCTTTTATCTCTGGGTTTCCTGATATGGTGTGACGTTTGTGCAAACGTAACTACGCAGTCGCTTACGTACCCGAACGTAAACCACGCAGTGACGTAGCAGCTAAATTTAGGGGTGGTGCTGAAAAGTAGGGGTAGTGGGAGTATTGGGACAGGCCCATGGGAAGATTACAAGGGCCCTAAAATTTGTGGCTTAATTTTTAGGGGTAGTGGTAGAAAGTAGGGGGAGTATTGGGATTGGCCCTTTATCTAGTCACGGATCAGCCTCTGTTTATGGCTCGACTGTTTTCTTTAGATGCAGGGGTCAGATAGTTCAAATACTTACATTTGTTAAGAAAAGACAATGGGGAGAAACAGATGTTTAGCATTGGGGGGTCTTATCTGTGATCTGGGTTGACACCCCAGGTGGGAGACAATCGAAGGAGATGTAGAGCTGGTGGTGAAACATGTTCGGGGGTCTTTCCCGTAGCTGGCTCCACCAATGAGGTTCAGGTACAAAACACCTCCCTTTTTAGTACAAATTCAACTGGATCGATGACCACGTGTGCATTTCTCTCCAACCTTTTGTGGTCTGAAAGAATTGAACCTCTGGCTGGAAAACATTGTGCTTGATATAATAAAAGCTTGTATTAACTTTGATACTGTTCCACTGGTTTTCTTATGGTTCGCCAAACAAACGAACACAAGGATCTTTAAACCCTTTAAAGCCCCTTTCACATAGAATGCTCAAGTTCTTCCATTTTTTCTTCAAGTCATCCACTATAAATAGTTAAAAACATATTTTATTAAAAAACCTTTCTGAACTATGTTGTGTTTTTTAGCTCATGTCAGTCATCTAGATTTTTAGATATACTGAGTGGACATGTAGTAAAGTATGTGCTTCAGTTTACAAAAGTATTAACACATGGTCTTTTCATAACCATATATTGATAAATGATTCAATTGATCCTGATATGAGGCATGGAAATGCTATATTTTATTTTAAACTAACATTTTATTGTTAAAAGAGTAAAAGAATATCACATTTCTACCACTTTTAAACACACCTGGTATGTCCAAATTCTGGGAGATTTCTCTCCACTTTTGTCCCTTTTTATTGACGTCCCGATAGGCCGTCAGTCTCTAGACCTGGAACCAGGACTAGAACCAGGAACCAGCTCCTCACACAGACTCACAGCCAAGTTTCTTTCTTCCATCTTGATCGTCTCTGATCTACAAGCTGCAAGTTTCTTTTCACCCTCCAGCACCTTCTCTCCTATTGGACGCGCTGAGATGTCGCCGCAGGGCGGGACGGTGAAATTAAAAAATGTTCAATTTGCCGCGGCAGCCTGCGCCCTGTTGCCCGCCTACGAGCTCGCACATACACAATGAATGGGAAAGCCGGCTCTGCGCGTTCTATGTGAAAGGGGCTTAAGACCGGCGGCGCCGGCAGGTCGGGGCGGTGCCGTCTCCAGGACGTTAGGGTTAGGACTCACCTGGTCCAGCAGCGACACGGACGACTGCAGGATCTGCTGCCACTTGCCGAGCTGGGCCTGGTGGAACTGACGCTGCAGCTGCAGAACCTGAGCCCACTCTCCGGCCGTCTGGGGCAGCGGGCTGAAACAGAACCAGAACCTCTGCTGAAAAACTCAGAGAAACCCAGGAACATCTGCTTGTGTGAGGTCATCCGTACCCGGGGGGGAGGGGGGAGGTCACTCTTACAGCGCTTTAAACTCCGTCTGCTAACAGATCAACTAACAGATCTAACAGAAGATCTACTAGCAGATCTACTAGATCTACTAACAGATCTTAGTAGATCTAACATCAGATCTACTAACGGATCTAATCGATCTACTAAAAGATCTACCAGCAGATCTAACAGATCTACTACCAAATGCAGCGTATTGGCCGGTGTAAAAGTGGCATCTGATCACCAACGGCTCAGCTGATGAAACAAACCAAACTGGAGCAGAAAGATGAGCTAAAGAAGAATAACGTTCGTAGGTGTGAAACCCCCTCAGCACCGAGATCCCCCCCAGAGGAAAATTCTTTGCAGACGGAAAGAACCAGAGATATTCCCTTTTTTAAAAATATAAACCTCCAACTTCCTTTTCAGAGCTGCAACACTTCCCAGAAAAAAGTTCTCTTCCTCTCTGAACAAAGTGTCTCGCCACACTGGTCCGGGACCGCACCCTGGACCGGTTCCTGAACCGACAGATCCAAAGATCTGGGACCCCTTAAACCCCCTCTCCCATCAGCTGGCTTGGTTCTGTCAGAACTAGGGATGGGAATCGAGAACCGGGTCTTGTTCAGAACCGGTTCCCAGTGTTTCAATTCCGTGGAATCGTTTGCCTTTTTCGCAAACGATTCCCTTATCGATTCCAGTGTATGACGTCACCAAGCACGTTGCGCACCGTGCGCATTCGCGCCCAGCAGGAAAACACGGGGAGAAAGCGGCATAAACGCTCGAAAGTTTGGTTACATTTTACCAAAAAGGATGACAACAGGGCGACAATTCTTGCAATGTGGACATTTTAACGAAGGGGGGAAACTGTTAGGACTCGGCCGGCTGATGCGCTGGGAGCGCGGAGTCAGCCTGCATGTGGTAAGGCTGATTTATGGTTCCGCGTTACAGCAACGCGGAGCCTACGGCGTAGGGTACGCGGCTACACGCACCGTACGGCGTACGCTACGCCGTAGGCTCTGCGTCGATTTAACACGGAACCATAAATCATGCTTTAAAGAACTGCGCTCCGGCGGACAGCGGAGTTCCTGACACAGCTGCAGCTCGTCAGCTCATCTATGGAGAAGTTAAAGAGCTTCTACCGCTAGATGCTCCTTTCATCAAGGCAGGGAAGAGTATCAGGCCAGAATAGATGAATGTCACCAGCAGGGACTAAGTTTATGGTGTTGAACATGTTAGTGGACATTCTTGTGTAATTGCCACAAAATAATTTGTTGTTTTTAGTTAATTTCTACAGAAGAATATTTATTTTATATTATTATTAATTATAATAAATACATATTTTACTGTTTATTACAAATCATTTTGTGGGGACCCCCTGGCACCATCGAGGAGCCCAAGGCTGGGGGCGTCTTAGACCTCATTATATTTTTTTGTTCAAAGATATAAAAGTTTTATATCTTTTAACAAAAAAGATCAGAGAAACAAAGAAATTGAAACAAAGAAACAATTTTAGTATCAACTTTGTTTTATTAAAACAAAGTTGATACTAAAATTGTTTCTTCTCCTTTTTTCCAAATGAGAATCAGTAAAGAATCGAATCGTTAAGCAGAATCGAAAATGGAATCGGAATCGAAAAAATCTTATCAATTCCCATCCCTAGTCAGAACCAAGTGTTGCAGCCTGAGACCGGATGTTTGACGAGTCGGGAACCTCTCGGGTTCTGACCGGTCGGGTCAGGGGGGTCGTCCGGCTCACCTGTCGGCTAGCGAGTACGAGTGCCACCTCTCCAGCGTGTGGGCCGCTCTCTCCAGGGCGTACAGCTTGTAGAACAGCAGCATGTTGAGGGCCACCAGAACCACCAGGCTGCCGGGTTTGGACACAAACAGAGGACACGTCAGAACCGGGGGTTCGGGTCCGGGTCAGAACACGGCGACGGGTCCAGGAACAGTCCACCACCACGCCTGGGGCTCGGGTGTTAGTGGCTGGGGGGGTGGGTTGGGAGGAGAACTCGCCGCGCTGCAGGTCCATCACCTCATCAGAGACTGTTCCTGGACGGCACTCGGGACCGGTACCAGGAATCAGCTGAGTCTATGGTACCAGGACTACGGGTCTGTTTTTGTCTCAGAGTGAATCATGTTCACATCTTTACAATCTTTGGAGCCCTGTATTCAAACTAATGCCGGGCCGGTGCCTTTTAGAGGCGTGTTGGCGCAGCTGCAGGGCTGGAAAATCCATGGATCATTCGTTGTTTCCAAATAAAACCAAAAGTAAGAAAATTTTTTTAAAAAAATGAAAAAACTAGTCGTTATCCGTTTTTTCATTTTAGCTAGGAGACAGATACTGAGAAAATGAGTTATTTTTTGTTTACTTACTTTTGGTTTTATTTTGAAAAACTAATGATACACAGATTCAGAATCCATTTATCATTCGTTTTTCAAAATAAAACTAAAAGAAAATCGAAAACTGGAAAACGAGTCGTTATCCATTTTTTTCATTTCAGTTAGGAAATTAATTCTGAAAAAATGAGCTGTGTTTTTTCGTTTTCTTACTTTTGGTTTTATTTTGAAAAACTAATGTACGGATGATCTACAGATTCTGGACCTGTGTTTACGTCGTTTCGTCGGTACGTGATGACGCCGTGGCGTCCATCCCAAGTATCCCTGATAGCTGCAGCGCGTCGAGTTCTCCCTACCAACCTGGAAAAGCTTCGTCTCGGCTGGAAAACGTCCCCCCGGGTTTTCCCGGGCTTTCACTGAGTCCACGAGGGATTTTTGAGGGAACAGAGAAACCCGGAGACCGTGAAGCAGAGCGGTGCTTTCAGACTGACGGTTAGAGGCAGGAGCCACACACACACGCACGCACACACACACACACACACACACGCACACACGCACACACGCACACACTAAAGCTTGAGTTATGGTTCTGCGTCAAAACGACGCCGTGCCTACGGTGTGTGGTCTGCGTCGACCGTACCACACACCGTCACTGACGTCACCTTCCAAAAATTGTAACTACGCGTCGAGGCGACGCAGACCAAACGCAGACGAGAGGGCTGTGATTGGTTCACTTGGTAGCAACGCATTTCCGGTTTCCGGTTTGAAGCAGTCGTGAACTTCCAGCGCTCTTTTCTTCGTGTATGTGTGATTTTTTTTGTTTTGTTTTTTTGCACAATAGTTGTCCTTATCTCTTTGATTCACTGTGACCGGAAAAGTCGGATAAACCATTCAGGAAAAGATCACGACCTAGCGGTCGCGGAGGGAACTGCACCGTGGAGAAATGGAGTGACGGAGAAGTCCGAAGGTTCACGACGGCATCACGGTGACGGCGTAGACACGGCGTTGGTTTGACGCAGAACCATAATTCAGGCTACACACACACACACACACACACACACACACACGGAGCGGATCTGAAAGCACCGGGTCGGTTCTGCCTCTGGTGGTGGATTTTCCCGGAGGAACGTTTTCAGCCGGAACGTTTACAGCCAGAGGAAGAGAAAGCCTCGTACCTGAGACAGATCCTACGACAACAAGATCAGCAGAGGAAGAGAGAGATGGAGAGAGAGACAGAGAGGGGGGGAGAGAGAGAGAGGGGGAGGTATAGAAAGTGAGAGAGTGAGTGAGAGTAAGGGGAAAGAGAGAAGGAGAGAGAGGAGGTGAAGGCTGTTAGTTTGCAGGACAAGGACATCGGAGAGTCTGAACCACGACAGAAACCCCACACACACACACACACACACACACACACACACACACACACACACACACACACACACACACACACACACACACACACACACACACACACACACACACACACACACACACACACACACACACACACACACACACACACACACACACACACACACACACAGGGCTCACATGAAGCTGACGATCAGCAGGATGGTGGAGATGCTCCCGGGTCCCCCGCCGCTCGTTCGGTCGCCCTTCAGGAACGGACCTGCAGACAAGACCAGGGTAAGAACCGGAAGATTCAAGACCAGGTTCAGGACCAGGTTCAGGAGCAGGGGCCTCATTTAAAATGGACTGCGTAGGATTCATACTAAAAGTGCACGTACACCCAAAAGCCGAAAATGGCGGCGCAAAAAAAAATCTGGATCTATAAAACCATGTGCACGCACATCTGCACGCAATGTTCACTTTATAAATCACAGTCCAGCTGGAAGGTTGCGCAGCTGAATTCGCCTCATATCCCTCCCTCTACACGCCCACTTCATACCTTAAAAGGGTAATGTAAAGTAGTATTTGCATATGAATGAGCCTGCTGAGCCTGCGCAGCGGCTTCCTGTTTGGCGTCAGGATGAATGAACATGTCGAGCCACCGTGACACTGAATTTCACGGAGACTGAGATCAAAATTTTGAGGATGAGGTGGAGGACAGGAAAACGACATTATTTGGTGGTCACAGTAAAAGTATAAATAGTAGGCCTATAAAATAAAGCGAGTGAAAATAAAACGCCGTGAGGCGCAAGGGCGCAATTTCCACTGGGAACAGGGGGGACATGCCCCCCCCACTTTTCAAACTCATGCTTTTGTCTCTCTCCACCCCCCTTTTTTTTTTTACAGTTTAAGAACTAACGGTAGGCTCAGCCTGTAATTACAAATCATCAAGACACTGTGCAAAGACGGGACGGTCCCGCTCCCCCTCCTCTCCTCCGTGCTGCTCAAGGCTGATTTATGGTTCCGCGTTAAATCGACGCAGAGCCTACGGCGTAGGTTACGCGGTCCGCGCACCGTACAGGGCGCGTCGCCACGTAATCTACGGCGTAGGTTACGGCGTAGGCTCTGCGTCGATTTAACGTGGAACCATTATTTAGGCATCATTAGGCTTAACTAGTGTGTGCGTGTGTGACAGACGTGCATGGGACGATTGTGAAATACGGAATAAACTGTTTTTATATACATTTTAATTTATATTTTTTTTACGTAACAATTCCGTATTTCAAGGGACGGGTGGCAGCCCACTCACCGCGGCTGCAGCTCCAGCAGCACCAGAGTCCTGACTGACGCTGAGCTTCACACACAGAGGGACACGATCAGCGCTATTATATTATAAGTCTGATATATGTTGTGATATGTGATGACATTATTAAGAGTATGACATGAATTTGGCTTCATTTCACCACCTCACCGCCTGCCTCGCCAGTTCCCCGTGTCTTAAATAAGTTCCTACAGGAGGGTCAGGGTTGCCGTAGGGATACTCAGATTTTTCGGTTAGTTTTTTCTTTTTAGATCCCAACCTCTGCGTAGAAGGTGCGTGCGCATCTTTCAGGCCCTTTTTGTGCGCAAGCAAGTTTTATAGATGAGGCCCCAGGACCAGAAGATTCAGGACCAGGACCAGGTTTAGGACCAGGACACGTGAGAGCGGCTGCTGAAACTGTTTCCTGGGAGATCTGTGCTGCTGCTCCAAACTCCACCACCAGGGGGCAGACGATTGCATCATCGCTGCTCGACTGTTGATTCAGACGTAAACGCTGATGTTTTCTGCGTTTCCTTTCGCAGCTCAGATGTTAATACGAACCGATTAGAAACAAAAACTGTTCTTTTTTATTCTCACCATCATTCAGACGATTAAAGGAAGAAGAAGAACGACGAGACAGAGTCGCTACGGAGACGCCACGCTCACGCAGAAACTACCTGGACAACTGTACATCCCTCCATCATCCTTTCATCCCCCCATCATCCTTTCATCCCTCCATCATCCTTTCATCCCCCCTTTTCCCGTTCAGGGTCCCGGGGATTCTGGACCCGGTTCCGGGTTTTTTTCCGGGTTGTTCATCGTTGGTCTCGGTCCGTTTATGCGTCATGAAGCTTGACGGTACCAATGACTGACACTTTGGAAGATGCACTGTGGGATATATTGATCAACAGTTCCGTCTGATTCTGCCCGGTTCCGGTCCACCTACCCCCTCCCCCCGGTTGTCCCGGTCCACCTACCCCCTCCCTGCGGTTGTTCCGGTGCACCTACCCCCTCCCTGCGGTTGTTCCGGTGCACCTACCCCCTCCCTGCGGTTGTTCCGGTGCACCTACCCCCTCCCTCCGGTTGTTCCGGTGCACCTACCCCCTCCCTGCGGTTGTTCCGGTGCACCTACCCCCTCCCTCCGGTTGTTCCGGTGCACCTACCCCCTCCCTGCGGTTGTTCCGGTGCACCTACCCCCTCCCTGCGGTTGTTCCGGTCCACCTACCCCCTCCCTGCGGTTGTTCCGGTTGTTCCGGTCCACCTACCCGCCTCCCTGCGGTTGTTCGGTCCACCTACCCCCTCCCTGCGGTTGTTCCGGTCCACCTACCCCCTCCCTGCGGTTGTTCCGGTCCACCTACCCCCTCCCTGCGGTTGTTCCGGTCCACCTACCCCCTCCCTGCGGTTGTTCCGGTTGTTCCGGTTGTTCCGGTCCACCTACCCCCCTCCCTGCGGTTGTTCCGGTGCACCTACCCGCCTCCCTGCGGTCCTTGTCCTCCCCGAGTCCTCGGTCTCCTCTCTCTCCGGGGCTCCCGCCCCCGCCCTCCCTCTCCCGGTCGCCCTGGCGACGGGAGCAGCCGCGCTTCCTGCGCCGCAGCGAGGGCGGGGTCTTGGCGTCGTCGCCGCCCGCCGCGTCGCCCGTGGTTACCACGGTAACGTCCGTCTGCAGCAGCGTCTCCAGCTTGCAGACCTCGGACTCTGGAGGAGGAGAAGACGGATGGAGAGAATGCACACAAAGATGTTATCATTCTGGTAATTCTATCTATCTATCTATCTATCTATTCATCCATATGTCTGTCTGTCTGCAGGGGCGTTGATCGGGTATGAAGGTACGGCAGCCGCCACACCTCGGCTTCAAGGGTTAAATGTAAATGTTTGTTTTTTAAATACATTTATGGAATTACTCTGTGTCTATTTGTATTGATTATTCTATTACTTAATACATATAGAATAACTACAAATGCAAATCAGAACGTGATCCATTTCACTAGTTATTTTACACTGTAAAAACTGAAAATCTTAACAAGAATATTTGTCTTATTTCTAGTTAAAATGTCTAATTTATAGTCAAAGAAAATATCATTACATTTAAGACAAGACTCAAAAACAACATTTTCACCTGTTTCAAGTACATTTTCACTTAAAATAAGTAGAAAAATCTGCCAGTGGAACAAGATTTTTTTGCTTGTAATAAGAAGATAAATCTTGTCCCACTGGAAGATTTTTCCATTTATTTCAAGTGAAATTTTACTTGAAAAAGGTGAAAATGGTCAAATAAGTTATTTTTCTGGCGATGACTCTTGTTTTAAGTGTAATGAGACTAAAAATGACTAAAAATGAGACATTTTAACTAGAAATAAGACAAATATTCCTGGTAATATTGAGAGTTTTTGCAGTGAGTGAGACTGCATTGTAAAAAGTTCCAGTTTTCTTGACCACACAGATAAGCTACATAAACTTCTGTGATGAGTATTTGCTGGACGTGTTGATTGATACTCTAGTTAATGTGGCTCGTAACCTTGCCATACCTTAGTAAGACTGAATTGACGCCACTGACTGTCTGCCCATGCATCTTTTTATCTACGAGCCCCGATTCCAAACAGTATTAAGGCTGCGTCCCAATTCTCCCCCTCACCCTTGTTTTGATCCCTCCCCCTAACTTTTGCGCGTTCCCGTGAAGGTAGTGGTGTCCCAATTCCTCTTTTCACCTAGGGGGAGGGGGCATAACGAGTGCTAGGAGCTGAGAATAGCCCCTTCACAGCGAGTGATTTCAGATGCTGACTTAGCGAGTGAGGGGGTATAAACATTTCCCAGAATGCTTTTCGTCATCATTTGCGGACTGAATCCAAAAAAAAAAACATGGCGGACATTTCTTATTTTTTAGTGAATAAAATCAATATTTTGAGTTAGTTTCTGCATAAAAATGAGTTTTGATTACATTTCTAGCGAGAAATATATATTTTACTTTCATAATATTCACTCAGTGAATGTACATAATCACTTTTTCGTCCGTTGTTCGCGAAGAATCGCGCCGGAGTAAAGGCTGTTAGGTTACGCCTATGCTACGTAGCCTACGCCGTAGGCTACGTAGCCTAGGCCGTAGGCTCTGCCTCGATTTGACTCGCCGACGGAGGGCAAACCTCATTTGCAGACTCGTCTCAGATTGTGACCGAGGGAGCAAGCATTTTTTTGTGGGAAATAGAGAAATAATCCTGTGACTCGTCAGATTTGTTTTGGATGTTTCTGATATAATAGTTTTCAGAAACCACAAAGCTGTTATCTGGGTAATTTACACACTTTCAGATAAAGCTGAAGTGAAGATAGCGGAGCTGTTTTATGGTTCCGCGTTAAATCGACGCAGAGCCTACGGCGTAGGTTACGCGGCGACGCGCTGTGACCCGTCATGTGACCCGGTCACGTGACCCGGTCATGTGACCCGGTCATGTGACCCGGTCATGTGACCCACCCATGTGCCGGTAGTATTCCTCGATGCCGCTCCACGTGTTCTTCTCGATCAGCGCCTTCACCAGACTCCACGGCTGCTTCCTGTAGCAGATGTCCGAGGAAACTCTGGAGGGAGACACGGAGATGCTGTTACCACGGCAACCAAGTCCTCACTGCTGTAACCACGACAACAAGGGACACTGGTCCCGACCCCTGACCGGCGGCGCGGCGCTGCCGGTCCCGACCCTGGACCCACCTGAGCCGGCTCTTGTTTTTGCTGACGGAGGTCAGGCAGTAGCGGTGCAGCGTGTAGAAGTAATCCTGGTAGGGAATCCCCGAGGTGATGACCTCCGAGTCCACCACGTAGCACTCGCCGCGGGAGCAGCTCCGGTGCATCGTCTGCCGGGGACACGGGTCACTGATGCATTATGGGTAACCAGCAGAGGTTCTGAGGCGGTCGTAACCGAGTCGTCTAAAGTCGTCAGCGAACCGAATGAAGTCGTCCGTAGTCGTCGTCAACAAGTCGTCTCAAGTTGTAACCAAGTCGGCTGAAGTCGCTAGCGTGTTGAGAACCGGTTCCCAGTGTTTCAATTCCTTGGAATCGTTTGCCTTTTTTGCAAACGATTCCCTTATCGATTCCAGTGGGTGCGAATTACGTCACCACGCATTCGTGCCCAGCAAGAAAACACGGGGACAAAGCGGCATAAATGCTCGAAAGTTTGGTTACATTTTACCAAAAAGGACGACAACAGGGCGACAATACTGTGGACATTTCAACAAAGGGAGGAAACTGTCAGGGCTCAACCGGCTGGGCTTTCCTCCGCAACCGGCCGCGCTGGGAGTGCGGAGTCGGCCGGCGTGTTGCAGGAAGAGCCGCGCGCTCGGCCACGCGGACGAACCGAGCCGCTCCGGCAGACAGAAGCTCGTCAGCTGCAGCTCGTCAGCTCATCTATGGAGAAGTTAAAGAGCATCTACCGCTAGCTTCTCCTTTCATCAAGGCAGGGAAGAATAGATGAAGATTGTGGTGTTGAACATTTTACTGGACATTCTTGTGTAATTGCCACATAATAATTTGTTGTATTTAGTTCATTTCTACAGAAGAATATTTATTTTATTATTTTATATTAAATACATATTTTATATTATAAATCATTTTGTGGGGACCCCCTGTCACCATGGAGGAGTCCAAGGCTGGGGGCGTCTTAAGACCTCACTTGTATTTCTTTGTTCAAAGATATAAAACAAAGTTGATACTAAAATTGTTTGTTCTCCTTTTTTCCAAATGAGAATCGATAAGAGAATCGAATCGTTAAACAGAATTGAAAATGGAATCGGAATCGATAAAATTTTCATCCCTAGTCGTAACCGAGTCGTCTCAAGTCGTAACCGAGTTGTAACAGAGTGGTGTGACTGACCTGCGTCTCCACCACCGGGGCGGTCTTGGGGCCGAGGGGGTTGTTGAGGGCGATGGTGTAGCTCAGGACTCGGCTGGTGGTGCCGGCGCCGCCGCCGTCCTGCTGCCACTCGCCCACGCTGAGGTCTGGGGAGAGAGAGAGGGGGGTGAGCGGGAGCGTGACCTTTGACCCCCCCGCGCGGCGGCCAGCACGTACCGGTGAAGTGCCGCTGGGAGAACAGGTGCTGGATGAAGTTGGTGTCGGCCGAGAAGATCAGGTCGTGCAGCTTATCCACGCTCATCCGCACCACGGCGTTGATGTTGAGGCGGCCGCCGAGGTCGGCGCAGAACGACTCCACCTCCCCCGACGCTGCGGGACAACCACAACCAGAACCAGAACCTTACTTTGGTGTTTTATGTTGACCAGAAACCGGATCCTTTGAACCAAACCCAGTAACCCAAACTCAGTTAACTGGATCCAGTTAACCAGATCCGGAAAACCAGATCCAGGAGCAGCAGGAGCCTCACAGAGATCCGGTTAGTGCAGGGGTCGGCAACCCTTTAGCGCCGCCCTAGTGGCTCCTGGAGCTTTTTCAAAAATGTTTGACCTTTTTTTTTTCTTTCCTTTTTTTCTTCTTTTTCTTTTTTCCCTTTTTAAATCTTTTTTCTTCTTTTTTTCCCTTTTTCTTCTTTTTTCCCCTTTATTTCTCTTTTTTATTTCTTTTTCCTTTTTTAATCTCGACATTTCGACTTTTTTCCCAAGATTGTACTTCAACATTAATTTCAACATTTCAACTTTTTTCTCAACATTTTTACTTTTTTCTCGAAATTTTGACTTTTTTTCTCAACATTTGGACTTTTTTCTTGACATTTCGACTATTTTCCCAAGATTGTACTTCAACATTAATCTCGACATTTTGACTTTTTTCTAGACATTTCGACTTTTTTCTCAAAGTGCATAATGAAAAATAAATCTTCCCCAGTTCTAACTAATATAGAAACATGCAGCATGTGTTTCTTCATTCTAAGGCTGATACAAGACTTTTCATTTTTTGCGGCTCCAGACAAATACATTTTTTGTGTTTTTGGTCCAATATGGCTCTAAAACATTTTGGGTTGCCGACCGCTGGGTTAGTGGATCACATGATCATATGACCTGGTCTCCCCCCCCCTCCTGCAGTGGCTGCTGGGTAAATGTACTCACCGTCGTCCTGCGTGTCGGATGAGTTGCTGGGGTCGGTGGGCAGCTCCTCGTCGTTGGTGACGTCCAATGAGGAGAGGTTCCCCAGGCTGGTGGAGGGCGGGGCCAGCACGTGATTGGTCGACTCGGAGAGGGCGTCCCCGGGTTCATCCTGGACCTGATTCAGAGACGGGGGTCAGAGTCATGAGACTTGGGAGGAACCGAGTTGACCGAAGTCGTAACCAAGTCGGTTGAAGAAATTTTATTACTTGCATATAAAGCCCAAAACGGCTTAACTCCGCAGTATTTACAAGACCTGATAGTGCCTTATGTTCCTGGCAGAGCTCTCCGCTCTCAGAGTGCAGGTTTACTCGTAGTTCCTAGAGTATCCAAATGTAGATTTGGAGGGCGGGCGTTCTGCTATCAGGCACCATTACTATGGAACCAACTTCCAATCTGGGTTAAGGAGGCTGACACCACCTCCACCTTTAAAACTAAACTTAAAACCTTTCTGTTTAGTAAAGCCTATAGTTAGTGTTTAGTAAACCTCTAGCTGGTGTTGGTAAATCTCTAGGTAGTGTAAACTCTAGTGTGTTAGAGTCAGTAGTCATAGTTGCAGCTATAGAACAAGACTATAATAGTTAGTCTCAAATATAGCTTGGTGGTAGATATGCTGCTATAGGCCTATGCTGCAGGGGGCACCGACATGATCCGCTGGGCGGTGCCTCTCACCTTTCTTCTCCTCTCCTCTTCCCTTCCTCTCTTCTCCATTTCCATTTTTATTTATTATAAATATATCATAGCTATCATTTTTGTCCATCGTTCCTGTAGTTTCTTGTGCCGGCCCCCCTTTTTTCTCTTTTGTGCATGTTTGCAGGCCGGAGCCTCGGGAGCTGCGTTCTGGCCTGTGTTCCCGGTCCCCCCCCATCCCCGGTCATCCCGTTGCTGCTTCCACCTGACTACATGGATGTCTGCTGTTGCTGCTGACGTCCCCGACCCCCCAGTCTGGCCTTCAGCAGGAGGGTCCCCCCTTATGATCCAGGTCCTGGTCTAGGTTTCTTCCTCCTAAAAGGGGAGTTTTTCTTGCCACTGTTTGGATTAAGGTTTTTCTCCCACTAGGGGAGTTTTTACCTGCCATTGTTTATGTAATAACTGCTCTGGGGTTTATGTTTATGTTTATGTTCATGTTCTGGATCTCTGGAAAGCGTCTAGAGACATCTGTTGTATTAGACGCTATATAAATAAAATTGAATTGAATTGAGTCGGTTGAAGTCGCCAGTGTTGTCAGGAAACACTCACCAGCGAGGAGGCGGCGGTAGCGGTAGCGGTGGCGCTGGTGGGCGAGGTGGACGCCAGCGAGCCGTGGGAGCTGGGCGGGCTCGGCTCCGCCCCCTCGTAGCTGAGTTTCCGTGACGACGACGAAGGCACCTCGATGGGCAGACAGGAAGTGGAGGAGGTTAGCGACGCGGAGCTGGGGCTGCTAACCAGGCCGAAGGGCGCCGCCGCCGCCGCGGCGCTAGCAGCGCTGAGGTCCAGCAGGTCCGTCACCGACACAGACTCGTCCGCCGGCCTGGAGACAGAGAGGAAACCCGTCAGTGGGGGAACCAGGACCAGGACCAGGAACATATAACCATATTATAAAACAATTTAAGAAGAAATATAAAGAAATAGTTTACTTTAGGTATAAAAGTGGAGACTGTTTAAAGATCAGCAGCTGTGTGTTCTGCTATTTTGTCATGTTGTCTTTGTATGTTAATATACTTAGATATACGTATTATATTTATATCATAGCTTATATTTATCATAGAGCTTACATCTTGTATTAAACAGGTTACTTTTGTAAAAATTATATATATTTATTAGGGCCGTCAAAGTTAACGCGTTAATAACGCGTTAACTTTGACGTCCTCTTAACGGCGACAATTTTTTTAGCGCGCGATTAACATGCAGGATAAAAAAAAAAAAGCGCATTATATAAGTTCTGGCCGTCGACGGCACCGTAGCTTAATGCAGATGGTTCGCTGGACAAGACTAAAGTTATTTACATGTACTGTCCATTTGAAATGAATTACCATCGGAGTACGTCGAGTCTCAAATGCCAGAGAGCGCGCGCTGCTCCATATACCATATACAAACCATATACATACATACATATATATATATATATATATATATATATATATATATATATATATATATATATATATATATATATATATATATATATATATATATATATATATATATATGTATATATATATATATATATATATATATATATATATGTATATATATATATATATATATATATATATATATATATATATGGTTCATTGTTTTACATTGAGCTGCTTAAAAAAACAAGGAATGTTAAGTGAGTCTTTCCAAGTGTAAAGTTGGGACTACATTGTGTTTGTATTTATGAAGGAATGTTACATTCAGGTCAAAAGCTTTTTTTGTGGAAAGTTGAATAAACATTGGCATAAAGCAGCATATTTGCTCTTTCTCATGTTGTTAACAACATTAAAAACATTTAAAAAATACTTAAAGGTAAATTAGAACAGCAAAAAATGTGTGAATAAATGTGCGACTAATCGTGAGTTAACTATGGACAACATGCGATTAATCGCGATTAAAAAAATTAATCCCTTGACAGCCCTAATATTTATACAAATTAGTGTATAGTATAAAAAATAAATACAGACATATAATTTATGTTTAGTTGTGGAAAGGGGGAGGGATTAAATAAGTTTATATTTCCTCCCACTCCTTTTCCAACATGTAACTGAAATATGTTTTGATGTTGTTTTTTCTTCATTTGGTGGAATTAACCTAGATTTGTTTTCTTATCTTTTTTCTGGTTTTTTATACATGTTTGAAATAAACAAAACGAACGAACGAACGAACCAGAACCAGAACTAGAACTAGAACCAGAACCAGAACCAGAACCAGGACCGGTCCGTACTCACAGCAGGCCGTTCAGGTGCTCGGCGGTGGGAGAGACGTAGTCGTCGTCCTCGCTGGTCAGGCCCAGCTCAGTCCCGTAGCACTGGTGCACGATGTGCCACAGCTCCTTGGGGGACAGAGCCTGAAGAGAACCAGAGGTCAGTTCTGACCCGGCTAGGGCCGGGTCAGGCTGGTTCTGACTAGTGATGCACCGAAATGAAAATTTGTGCCCGAAACCGAAAATAAAAACAAACAGCGAATAATACCGAACATGGTTCTTCCCAGTTTTTCATTTATTTTGCCAATTCTTTCACCATTGACCTGTTTAGTGCACTAAACAGGTCAATGGTGAAAGAAAATGGTCACACGCGTCCTCGTCAGTCATTTCCGGGGCCAGACAGATGTTGTGACAGTGCTGTGTACCTCTCTGTTTCAACAGATCTGAGACTAAAGCAGCACTTTCCTGCCACTTACATTAATAACTTACATTACATTAACTTAACTTAACTTACTTAACTTACATTAGGCTACTTAACACTTACACCTTGTCATAACTGCACGCGAGCGTCGCTCTGCGTGGCATCGGACGCGCTCTGTCCACACTGAACGCGTTATCGGCCCCACGTTCTTTTAACTGACAGCTGAAACTCGCTTTTTAAAAGGCTGACAAGCTTGATATTGTGATATTTAAATGTTTAAATGTTCTTCTATTTTCTTCCTGTCACTCGTGTTGAAAGCCGGTTAAAGCGCTGTAGGAAACAGTCATGATGAGGAACGGCTGATCCAGTTAGTTGAAATGAGAAGTTATCTCTATGATTCCTCCTCATTTCACTACAAAAACCTCAATAAAGTGGCAGAAATAAATACTATCTTATTATTATTATATAGGTCCCGGAACATCAGGAGGGAGAGAAAAGGTCCTATAAGTGGGGAAAAAAACCAACAATTAATAACTGCGTGTGGTGACGCAATCAAACAGCAAACAGCGTGGAATGAGCGGCGTGTTCTCGTGGTGTTAAACGCAGCCAGCATGTCAGCATGTCAGATCATTACTGGGATGTGGGAAAAAGCAGAGGACACGAGAAATGATCCAGGCTGAGTTGGATTTGGGAAACCGCTGGTGATGGAGACGTCACGGGGACGCAGCGCAGCAGATCGGGAGCGCAGAGAGCCCTCTTCTCTTTTTTTCTGATTAAATGCATCCAAAATAGACAAACAGGCATCTATGAACTTCAATGAGAAATAAAACACCAAGGGAATATGGATAAAAGGAGGTGCCGGATCTTGTTCCAGCAGAATCTGACACAAATTAAGCCCTAATAAGATTCTTATTATTATATCTTATTATCTTATCAGAACCGTTCTCCCTGGCGATCTCCCTCCAGCAGCTGACACTTTATTGAGGTTCTTGTATTGAAATGACTGTTTCCTACAGCGCTTTCAACGCCAGCGACAGGAAGAAAATAGAAACAGGGCGTCCGACAAATGTTCAGCTCAAAACGGCGCTGCGTCGCTCGCAACCAGTGTGGACAGTGCAATAAAAAATAAAGCAATGGAACTGTATTAACTCTGTATTAACTGTAATAACTCTATTCGAGTTGAAAGCGTTAAGACCCTTTTTAACCCTCGATGGTTCCTTTCTGAAAAAGGAGGTTATAGTAAAGAGATTCACGGGTTCAAACATGTTGTTTACAACGGTGCCTGCTATGCCTGTAAGCCGGGTCGGACCCGGACGTGACGTCAGCCTAGAAATGACGTCACACTAAACAACTCAATTGCATAAATCAAATAAATGTGCAGTGAAATACCCGCCAGTCACAATTTGTCTTACTGTACTTATTGTATTTTTTTCTCATAATCCTTTTTCATTTTCTCACGTTCAAATCCAGTTAATCGGGTTGCGGTGGGGCTGATCTCTGCAATGTGAAGCCTCGTATTATTATTGTAAAAATCTGGGTTATTTTCTTGGAGGATCTGGTCATATCAGTGAGTTTCTCCACCGCATCGGTAGTTCAGGTCCTTTTCTCTGCTGTGTGTCCGTCACCGTCTCCATCACCAAACGGTTTCCCAAATCCAAGTAATGATCTGACATGCTGACATGTTTGCAGCATTAACACCACACGCCCCCTCACTCCAGCTGTTCGCTGTTCGCTAGCTTCATCACACGCCGTTATTAATTGTTGTTTTTTTTCCCCATTTATGCCTTTATTCCACCGAACAGTGAAAGTGTTTTTTTTGCTATTTTCGGCCGAACAATTTCAGTAATCAAACATTCGGTGCATCACTAGTTCTGACCCGACTCTGGAGGTGGGTCAGAACCGGCGGGTCTGGTCGGGTCGGTACCTTGTCCAGCAGCGCGTTCTGCCAGAGCCGGAAGATCATCATGAAGCTGCGATCCCTCGCTCCGAAGGAGGTGAAGAAATGCTGGAGACGGAGAGAGAGAGAGACGATGAGACGCTGAGACTCGGGTCATCGCCGTGGCGACGGCGTTTCCCCCCCCCCCGGGCCAGAACCCCCCCCCCATCGGGCTGGTACCCCCCCCCCACCTTGTCGTTGTCGGTGCTGATCTGGATGGCGTTGGGAATCAGCTTGGCCGTTTTCTCCTTCGTCATCGTCGTCACGTCTTTCAGCAGGATGGAGATCTGAGGAGACGGTTAGGACTAATTACTGAATTATTCATTACTGATCCGGAACCATTACCTGATGCTATCTGAGGTGTGTGTGTGTGCGTGTGTGTGCATGTGTGTGTGCATATGTGCATGTGTGTGTGTGTGTGTGTGTGTGTGCATGTGTGTGTGTGTGTGTGTTTGTGTGTGTATGTGTGTGTGTGTGTGTGTGTGTGTATGTGCATTAGGGATGCAACGGTTCTCGGTATAAAACCGAACTGTTCGGTTCTCCCTCCACGGTTCAACACGCCCATGTGTGCCGCAGATTTTCAGTTTTGTCATTGATTTTGCATTAATGCTTTACAATCTGCGTGTTTGTGGCTGTCAGCTGCTGCAGAAAAGGCCTCCTCGCGAGTCGTAGTCATGGGCGTCAGTTTGATTTCAGAAGTGCTGGGGACATTTACCATAAACCTGAGTAAGGTTTGAAAAGTGCTGGGTACGAGCTACGCCCATTACTTCCGAATTGAGGTTTCATGATAAATAATAGGCATTGCTTATTATTATTATTATTTTATTATTGCTGATCATGGCTTACAGTTTAAGAAAACTCAAATATCTTATCTCAAAAAATTTGAATATTCTGGGAATCTTAATCTTAAACTGTACGCCATAATCAGCAATATTAAAATAATAAAAGGCTTGCAATATTTCAGTTGATTTGTAATGAATCCAGAATGTATGACATTTTTAGACTCCAGAAAAATAAAGGACTTAATCACAATATTCTAATTTTCTGAGACAGTCCTGTAAACTTGTTTATGTGGTTGTGCTGAACCACTTCTGAATATCCACGGTTACTTTGTGTTAACGGAGCAGCAGAGAGCAGTGTCTTGCTGCTGCAGGAAACTGCGCGTTGGAAGCAGATCAGTGACGGACCTGGCTGATTTATGGTTCCGCGTTGCACCAACGCAGTGCTTACGGCGTAGGATACGCAGGGATGCGAACGTACGGTACGCGACGCTGCGTAACCTACGCCGTCGATTTAACGCGGAACCATAAATGAGGCTTAACGCGGGCGCATTTATCAGTTTTCTTTTCGTCTTTTCAACTGAGCATGAAGACACATAAAATGAGGGTGCAATGCTTGCTTATGCACCTCGTAGAACCGGGCCTGCGGAACGCAACTTTTAATTCCCATTTCCCAAGCCCTACCTGGAGGTGAAGCTCAGTCCTCCCCGCAGCGCTGTCTGTCACACAGATCTGGCACAGACGCAGCAGGTCCTGTTGTCCCGCCACTAAGATTTTGCTGGCCTTAATGTTTCCTGTGTTTTATTTTGTTCATTATTGATACATTTAGTGTTGATGTGTGTGTGACAGACGTGTGTATGGGGCGTTAATGAAAATACGGGACAAATCGCGTCTTACTTAATTTTTTTTTTTTTTTTTAAGTGGTGGGGACAAATCTGCTCGTCAGACAAAGTGGTGGGGACGCGTCCCCACCGTCCCCGGTGGAAATGACGCGCCTGGTCGTAGTCAGTGTTGTAGCTCCGCCCACTCCCCCTCAGTCATGGCGAGAGCAAAGCGGGGAGTTGAGACAAAAGTTTGAAGAAGCACCGGCTTCATTCAAATCTCCGGTGGCATCATTTCGGTTTCGCTGTTGATTACAACGACGATGGAGTAAAAACAGTTAACAGAACTTGTACTGTCTGTAAACATTGCTTGAAACACATCCCATACGGAAAAGGAAACATGAGCAATATGAGCATCAACGCTTTCTGCAGTCGAGTGATTCGATAAGGTAACGCCAGCGAAAAAACAATAACTATCTATGAGAATGCTTTCTACCAGACCTATAGAGCCACTTCAGATAAAAAAATGAAAATAACCCGTGCAGTGGGAGTGTTCATTGATAAAGATTAGCAGCCCTTTTCGGTGGTCGGAGATGTGGCTTTCGTCTCCTAATGAAAACACTCAACCCATGTTATGTTGTACCTCCCGCACACATCTCAACAAATGTAATATATATATATATATATATATATATATATATATATATATATATATATATATATATATATATATATATATATATATATACATAAATAATAATAGTGTATACAAGTAGTCAAGGAGTTGGGAGTTGGGCAGTTTACCATTTAAAAGTGTTGTGTTCAGTAACTGTTTTACATTTGAAAGAGTTTCTTAAAGATATTGTATTTAGTATAATGTATACTGTACTAACTGTACTGAGTTGTCAAGATTAAGAGGCTGTTGATTTAAAAGAATTTTAGTAATTTACATTTTGAAAAGTGACAAGCAAAATAAACAGATCATTTTGAAAAAAAAACAAACCGAACCGAACCGAACCGTGGGCTACCTGAACCGTTGCCCCCCTAGTGTGTGTGTGAGTGTACATGTGTGTATATATGTGTATGTGAGTGTGTATGTGTACATGTGTGTACATGTCTGTGTGTATGTATATATATATATATATATATATATATATATATATATATATATATATATATATATATATATTAGGGCTGCAGCTATCGAATATTTTAGTAATCGAGTATTCTACTGAAAATTCCATTGATTAATCGAGTAATCGGATAAAAGATATTTTTGTTTAGTTAAAGAGCAATTATAAATATACATAAGATGTTAGATGTTAATTGACATCACTAAGACTAAATGATATAATCCAGTAGGTTCATGGCTGTGCATTTAAAAACCCTGAATTTACACCAGTCGACCAAATTCACTGATTCACTCAGAAAACTAAGGATTTTGTTAAGAAATCTTATTTCTAACCTAAAAATGCCATTACACCTGATAACACATCACTTAAAAGGTTAGGTGTTTTTCCCACGTGTTTTAATTGAACTTTCATTTGTGTCAAGCAAATTTTAAGTTCTAGTTAAGTTTTAAGTTAAAGTATAAGATTTTGAGTTTTGGCAGTGTTTAAAATAAACTTCTGATCCTGCTGTATTGGAGCACATTAGGCACCAGTGCTGCTTGTTTTATCCATGAATGACTACAGAGATAAAATGAAATGAAAACTACCCAGTTAGCTTTATTACGTTTTTATTTTTCTGACATTTTCTGCCTTTTCTTTTAGTTGAAACTGTAGCGGGAACCGAGGTTTATGTACCGGGTAAAGGCTGATTTATGGTTCTGCGTTACAACAACGCAGAATGGTACGCGTCGCTCCGTACCCTACGCCGTAGGAGAGCCTGCACGTCAGCGCAGCACCGCCAGCCGGACCGGCGCTCTCCGCCCTCGCCCGAGAGCACCGTAGGCTCTGCGTCGATTTAACGCGGAACAATAATTTTGGCTTTAGAGGGGGAACATAGGAGAACGGACCAGAAGAATATAGCGTGGATTAAAAATAAAAGTTAAGCACTGAACTACATTAGTCTCCCGTCTGGGCCATTGTAGACTGCCTGAGCGTGGCATGTTACTAAAACCAAACCTCTTTCTTCCCCCTTTAACGTGCGCAGCGCATGGATGTACGGCGCAGCGTCAGCGCGTTGTGTCGCATTAAATGTGGTCCGGGCGTAATACGAGGCTTTGAGCTGGTGAAATTAAACGAAAAAAAAAAAATAAATAAATAAATTAAACGATTCCTCGAGGCAGAGAAAATTCCTCGATCATTTTTTGTAATCGAATTACTCGAATTATTCGAGGAATCGTTTCAGCCCTAATATATATATATATATATGTGTGTGTATTTCTACTTACAGTGGTCTCCCATCTGAAGATGTTGCTGTAGAAACTGATCCAGTTTTCTGACAGATACAACCGTCCCTGCAGCAGGATGTCCTTCTGCAGGGCACACGAGTAGTCTGGGGGGGACATGGGGGGGGGGGGGGCAACAGGACAGACCGGGGTTAGAGACACTCACACACGTGCACGGCTGTCCCCTCACGTGCACGCCCACCACTCACCCACGATGAGACGCTCAGAGTCCGGAAGCTTCTTGAAGATTTTCCTGAAGTCCTCGTTCCTCTGCTTGTAGGTGGGACTGAGGACCTGGGGGGACACGTGAGGGGGGGAACATGTGAGGGGGGACATGTGAGGGGGGGACATGTGAGGGGGGGACATGAGAGGGGGGGACATGAGAGGGGGGGGACACGTGAGGGGGGGAACATGTGAGGGGGGGACATGTGAGGGGGGGACATGAGAGGGGGGGGACACGTGAGGGGGGGAACATGTGAGGGGGGACATGAGAGGGGGGGGACACGTGAGGGGGGGGACATGTGAGGGGGGACATGTGAGGGGGGGACATGTGAGGGGGGGACATGAGAGGGGGGGGACACGTGAGGGGGGGGACATGTGAGGGGGGGACATGTGAGGGGGGGACATGAGAGGGGGGGGACATGTGAGGGGGGGACATGAGAGGGGGGACATGTGAGGGGGGGGACATGTGAGGGGGGGACATGAGAGGGGGGACATGTGAGGGGGGGGACATGTGAGGGGGGGACATGAGAGGGGGGACATGTGAGGGGGGGGACATGTGAGGGGGGGACATGAGAGGGGGGGGACATGTGAGGGACATGAGAGGGGGGACATGTGAGGGACATGTGAGGGGGGGACATGAGAGGGGGGGACATGAGAGGGGGGGACATGAGAGGGGGGACATGTGAGGGGGGGGACATGAGAGGGGGGGGACATGAGAGGGGGGGGACATGAGAGGGGGGGGACATGTGAGGGGGGGACATGAGAGGGGGGGACATGAGAGGGGGGGACATGAGAGGGGGGACATGTGAGGGGGGACATGTGAGGGGGGGACATGTGAGGGGGGACATGTGAGGGGGGGACATGTGAGGGGGGACATGTGAGGGGGGGGACATGTGAGGGGGGACATGTGAGGGGGGGACATGTGAGGGGGGACATGTGAGGGGGGACATGAGAGGGGGGGGACATGTGAGGGGGGGGACATGTGAGGGGGGGACATGAGAGGGGGGGGACACGTGAGGGGGGGGACATGTGAGGGGGGGACATGTGAGGGGGGGACATGTGAGGGGGGGGACATGTGAGGGGGGGACATGAGAGGGGGGACATGTGAGGGGGGGGGACATGTGAGGGGGGGACATGAGAGGGGGGGGACATGTGAGGGACATGAGAGGGGGGACATGTGAGGGACATGTGAGGGGGGGACATGAGAGGGGGGGACATGAGAGGGGGGGACATGAGAGGGGGGACATGTGAGGGGGGGACATGAGAGGGGGGGACATGAGAGGGGGGGGACATGAGAGGGGGGGGACATGTGAGGGGGGGACATGAGAGGGGGGGACATGAGAGGGGGGGACATGAGAGGGGGGACATGTGAGGGGGGACATGTGAGGGGGGGACATGTGAGGGGGGACATGTGAGGGGGGGACATGTGAGGGGGGACATGTGAGGGGGGGACATGTGAGGGGGGACATGTGAGGGGGGGACATGTGAGGGGGGACATGTGAGGGGGGACATGAGAGGGGGGGGACATGTGAGGGGGGGGACATGTGAGGGGGGGACATGAGAGGGGGGGGACACGTGAGGGGGGGGACATGTGAGGGGGGGACATGTGAGGGGGGGGACATGTGAGGGGGGGGACATGTGAGGGGGGGACATGTGAGGGGGGGACATGTGAGGGGGGGGACATGTGAGGGGGGGGGACATGTGAGGGGGGGACATGTGAGGGGGGGACATGTGAGGGGGGGGACATGTGAGGGGGGGGACATGTGAGGGGGGGACATGTGAGGGGGGGGACATGTGAGGGGGGGGACATGTGAGGGGGGGACATGTGAGGGGGGGACATGTGAGGGGGGGACATGTGAGGGGGGGGACATGTGAGGGGGGGGACATGTGAGGGGGGGGACATGAGAGGGGGGGGACACGTGAGGGGGGGGACATGAGAGGGGGGGGACACGTGAGGGGGGGGACATGTGAGGGGGGGACATGTGAGGGGGGGACATGAGAGGGGGGGGACATGTGAGGGGGGGGACATGAGAGGGGGGGGACACGTGAGGGGGGGGACATGAGAGGGGGGGGACATGTGAGGGGGGGACATGTGAGGGGGGGACATGTGAGGGGGGGACATGTGAGGGGGGGACATGTGAGGGGGGACATGAGAGGGGGGGGACATGTGAGGGGGGGGACATGTGAGGGGGGGACATGAGAGGGGGGGGACACGTGAGGGGGGGGACATGTGAGGGGGGGACATGTGAGGGGGGGGACATGTGAGGGGGGGGACATGTGAGGGGGGGACATGTGAGGGGGGGACATGTGAGGGGGGGGACATGTGAGGGGGGGGACATGTGAGGGGGGGACATGTGAGGGGGGGACATGTGAGGGGGGGGACATGTGAGGGGGGGGACATGTGAGGGGGGGACATGTGAGGGGGGGGACATGTGAGGGGGGGGACATGTGAGGGGGGGACATGTGAGGGGGGGGACATGTGAGGGGGGGACATGTGAGGGGGGGGACATGAGAGGGGGGGGACACGTGAGGGGGGGGACATGTGAGGGGGGGACATGTGAGGGGGGGACATGAGAGGGGGGGGACATGTGAGGGGGGGGACATGAGAGGGGGGGGACACGTGAGGGGGGGGACATGTGAGGGGGGGACATGTGAGGGGGGGGACATGAGAGGGGGGGGACACGTGAGGGGGGGGACATGAGAGGGGGGGACATGAGAGGGGGGGGACACGTGAGGGGGGGGACATGTGAGGGGGGGACATGAGAGGGGGGGACATGAGAGGGGGGGGACACGTGAGGGGGGGGACATGTGAGGGGGGGACATGAGAGGGGGGGACATGAGAGGGGGGGACATGTGAGGGGGGGGACATGTGAGGGGGGGACATGAGAGGGGGGGGACATGAGAGGGGGGGGACATGAGAGGGGGGGACATGAGAGGGGGGGACATGTGAGGGGGGGGACATGAGAGGGGGGGGACATGAGAGGGGGGGACATGAGAGGGGGGGACATGTGAGGGGGGGACATGAGAGGGGGGGACATGTGAGGGGGGGGACATGAGAGGGGGGGACATGAGAGGGGGGGACATGTGAGGGGGGGGACATGAGAGGGGGGGACATGTGAGGGGGGGGACATGTGAGGGGGGGACATGAGAGGGGGGGGACATGAGAGGGGGGGGACATGTGAGGGGGGGACATGTGAGGGGGGGACATGAGAGGGGGGGGACACGTGAGGGGGGGGACATGTGAGGGGGGGACATGAGAGGGGGGGACATGAGAGGGGGGGGACATGTGAGGGGGGGACATGAGAGGGGGGGGGACATGTGAGGGGGGGGACATGAGAGGGGGGGACATGTGAGGGGGGGGACATGTGAGGGGGGGACATGTGAGGGGGGGGACATGTGAGGGGGGGACATGAGAGGGGGGGGACATGAGAGGGGGGGGACATGTGAGGGGGGGACATGTGAGGGGGGGACATGAGAGGGGGGGGACACGTGAGGGGGGGGACATGTGAGGGGGGGACATGAGAGGGGGGGACATGAGAGGGGGGGGACATGTGAGGGGGGGACATGAGAGGGGGGGGACATGT
This sequence comes from Cololabis saira, assembly GCF_033807715.1. Lineage (NCBI taxonomy): Eukaryota > Metazoa > Chordata > Actinopteri > Beloniformes > Belonidae > Cololabis > Cololabis saira. Next base: position 51,775,548 of record NC_084589.1, read on the forward strand.
GAGGGGGGGACATGAGAGGGGGGGACATGAGAGGGGGGGGACATGAGAGGGGGGGACATGAGAGGGGGGGGACACGTGAGGGGGGGGACATGTGAGGGGGGGACATGTGAGGGGGGGACATGTGAGGGGGGGACATGAGAGGGGGGGGACACGTGAGGGGGGGACATGAGAGGGGGGGACATGAGAGGGGCGGGACATGAGAGGGGGGGGACATGTGAGGGGGGGGACATGAGAGGGGGGGGACATGTGAGGGGGGGACATGAGAGGGGGGGACATGAGAGGGGGGGGACATGAGAGGGGGGGGACATGAGAGGGGGGGGACATGTGAGGGGGGGACATGAGAGGGGGGGACATGAGAGGGGGGGGACATGTGAGGGGGGGACATGAGAGGGGGGGGGACACGTGAGGGGGGGGGACATGTGAGGGGGGGACATGTGAGGGGGGGACATGTGAGGGGGGGACATGTGAGGGGGGGACATGTGAGGGGGGGGACATGTGAGGGGGGGGACATGTGAGGGGGGGGACATGTGAGGGGGGGACATGTGAGGGGGGGACATGTGAGGGGGGGACATGTGAGGGGGGGACATGTGAGGGGGGGGACATGTGAGGGGGGGGACATGTGAGGGGGGGACATGTGAGGGGGGGGACATGTGAGGGGGGGGACATGTGAGGGGGGGGACATGTGAGGGGGGGGACATGTGAGGGGGGGACATGTGAGGGGGGGACATGTGTCAGGGGGGGGCGATCAGAGCGCGACGTGAGCCGCCGTACGATCCGACCTTCATCTGAGTCACAATAACAGATAAACTCCCGCTAGTTCTGGACCCAGTAGTTCTGAACTAAAGGAACTAAATTTAAGACCAAAAAGACGAGGCACTAAGGTCCAGTCCCAATCCCCCCCTAGTCCTACTTTTCAGCCCTACCCCTAAATTTTGCGCGTTCCCGTGAGGGTAGTGGTGTCCCAATTCCTCTTTGCATGTAGGGTAGTGGGCTTATTTAGGGCTAGTGAGTATCAATCTAGCCCTTCAGAGTGAGAGATTTCAGATACTGACTCACTGACCGAAGGCTAGAAAAATTTCCCAGAATGCTTTTCGTCGTCATTTGCAGACTGAATAAAAAAAAAAACATGGTGGGCATTTCTTATTTTTTAGTGAATAAAATCAATATTTTGAGTTAGTTTCTGCATAAAAATGCATTTTGATTACATTCCTAGCGAGAAATATATATTTTAGTTTCATTATATTCACTCAGTGAATGTACATAATCACTCGTTTGCTCGTTGTTGCAAAGTTTTTTCAGATCTCGCCAGAATAAAGGCTGATTTATGGTTCCGCGTTACACCAACGCAGAGCCTACGGCGTAGGTTACGCAGCAACGCGCCCCGTACGCCGTAGGCTCTGCGAAGATTTAATGCAGAACCATAAATCAGCTCCCGAGCCAACGGGCTGTTTTGATCCCGAAAACTAAATTTTCGAAAGCAAATTTCTTAACAGGCGTTATTTGGATAAACTGAGCCCAGGTTGGGGATCTTAACGGTTACTTTTACGCCTGAAAAAATATTAAAACTTAATAAAGTGTCATATTAACAGCGCTACAGCTGAAATTAAAACAGCTTTTAGCTCTGGGCTTCCTGATATGGTGTGACGTATGTGCAAACGTAACTACGCAGTCGCTTACGTACCCAAACGTAAACCACGCAGTGACGTAGCATGCAAAATTTAGGGGTGGTGCTGAAAAGTAGGAGCAGTGGGAGTATTGGGACTGGACCCTGGGAAGATTTCAAGTGCCCTAAAATGTGTGGCTTGATTTTTAGGGCTAGTGGTAGAAAGTAGGGGGTGTATTGGGATTGGCTCTAAGAAATCCAGCGCTGAGGTCGGGGTTGCCAGATCTGACAGGTTCCAGCCCAAACAAACGTGATGTAAAACCCACCGAAATAATGAAAAACCAGCTCAAATCAGACTTTCTCCACGATAAAACCGTCAATTATTAAATGCATAATAAACCACTAAATAGCCAAAAAAAAGTTCAGGCTCCAAACAAGGACTACACTTAAATTGAGTAGATTAAAGTAAATAAAGTATCAGTTTCTACTTTTCTCTGCCATAATTTCTCCTAAATATTTAGTAAAAACCAGGAAAAGCCGCCCAAATATATATATATTTTTCAGCCCAATTGTGCTGAAACTTGCCCAACCTGGCAACACAGATTCAGAACCTCCAAGGGAGATTCTCCTCAAAACGATGAAATAAACTTTTTAACGATGACTGGATACATTCCCTCTAAAATTAAGACCCTTGGATTGAGATTTAAGACTAATTAAGACATTTAAAGGCCTTATTTTAGCAAAAAATAAATTTTTAAGCACTTTTTAAGGACCCGCAGCCGCCCTGATTACAACAGAAGTTTCCAGGGACCAGAAGATGAATCCCCCATCACTTATTACATAAACAACGGCAGGTAAAACCTCCCTTTTAGGAGGGAAGAAACCTGGACCTGGACCAGGTCCAGGACCATAAGGGGGACCTCCACCGGTTTCTAAAGACAGGACAGATTCATACTGTACTATAACGGTCTGTGGGGGCCGGGCCTTGAAAGGATTCGCACCGTCGTCCCGTTATAAGTTGCTGAGTCATTCTAAATTGGATTATCAACCAAGAATGGAAGATTTTAAAGCTCTTATCAAGAACCATGTGACTCCTGCATGATCAGGATTACCTGTCGTGATGCGGTTGCTCAAACGGTTTTATCTTTGTTGTTGTTTTGGTTCAGGTCCAGGTCCTGACCCCCCCAGAACGGGGGGGTGCTGAGGAATCCCTCATCACCACACCGCCTCCACCGTGCTTCACTCAATCCACCTCTTTCATTCAGAATTAAAATTAAATCTGATTTAAAATGAGTAAAAAGGAAGGTCTGTCTGAGTTTCCGTCTGACGGAAATGTGACTCAGATGACATTTACGTTAAATTTAGACAGAAAAACAGGATTTTCCAGGGATGATCCAGGCCCCGCCCATGTCCCGCCCCCCCCGCGGCTCCCAGGACAAAGACACGGGTGTGGGAGGTGTGGCAGGTGTGGAGGTGAAGGTGGAGGTGAAGGTGTGGCAGGTGATGGTGTTACTCACGTTGTACCAGCTCTGCATCTTCTGCAAAAAAAGAAATGACAGGTTTTCAGAGGCGTGTTGCAACGAGAGGTTGCCAAAGAAACAGGAAGTACGCCGCACCAAAGCTAACGCCCCCAAAGTTAAGCCCACAAAGGTAACGCCCCCAAAGCTAACGCCCCCAAAGGTAACGCCCCCAAAAGTAACGCCCCCAAAAGTAACGCTCCAAAAGTAATGCCCCCAAGGTAACGCCCCAAAGGTAACGCCTCCAAAGGTAACGCCTCCAAAGGTAACGCCCCCAAAGCTAACACCCACAAAGGTAACGCCCACAAAGCTAACACCCACAAAAGTAACGCCTCCAAAGCTAACACCCACAAAGGTAACGCCCCCCAAAGGTGAAATGAACCTGCAGCCGACGGAGGTTTTAAGGCCCATCGGGGAGAAAAACACTAAATGTCCTGAACCGGGGCGTCTACAGGTCTAACCAAGGTAAATTTATGGTATTTTTATACCATTTTCAAACTAAATTTAAGACCAAAAAGACTAAGAAATACAGCGCTGAGGTCGAGGTTGCCAGATCTGCCAAACGTGATGTAAAACCCACCGAAATACTGAAAAAACCAGCCAGAATGAAACATTCTCTATGTTAACACCATAAATTATTAAATGCGTAATACATTTCAAGTTTCACAACACCACTAAATAGCCAAAAAAAAAGTTCAGGGTCCAAACAAAGACTACAATTAAATTGAGTAAATTAAAGCAAATCAAATATCAGTGAGTTTATTGTGTAAGTTTCTACTTTTCTCTGCCATAATGGAAACTTTTTTATTGTTAATAATTTATCCTAAATATTTAGTAAAAACCAGGAAAAGCAGCTCAAATATCTATTTTTCAGCCCAATTGGGCTGAAACTAAAGGAAGAGTATTAGGGCCAGGCAGGAGAAAAATAAAAATTATATTTTAGAGGAAGTTTTTTTTTCATTATGCATTATGCAAAAGTCGAAACGCATTAGTACAATTTTGAGAAAAAAGTCGAAATATCAAGAAAAGAAGTCCAAATGTCGAAGACAAAGTCCACATTTCGTGAATAAAAGTTGAAATGTTGAGAAAAAAGGCAAAATTTCGACTTTATTCTTGAAATTGGATTTCAACTTTAATCTCGACATTTCAACTTTTTTCTCGAAGTGCACAATGAAAAAAAAAATCTTCCTCCTCTAAAATATTATTTTTATTTTTCTCCTGCCTGGCCCTTCTGTAGAAACTTGCCCAACCTGGCAACACAGATTTAGAACCTCCACAGGAGATTCTCCTCAAAACAATGAAATAAACGTTTTAATGATGACTGGATACATTCCCTCTAAAGTTAAGACCCTTGGATTGAGATTTAAGACTAATTAAGACATTTAAAGGCCTTATTTTAGGACATGTTTTTAACTTTTGCTCCGTGCGGTGTTACCTTGGCGTTGCGGCTGAAGTGGCGCGAGGCCAGCGGGTAGGCGGACGACAGGGAGGACGCGGAGGGGATGGAGGGCAGCGGGCTGTCGGCCCCCCCGCCCCCCACGCTGCTCTTCTCCCCCCCGCCCTCGCTCTCGCTGGCCTTGCTGCCCCCCAGGACCCGGCGCCGCAGGGACGGGGACGACCCGGGGGTGCTGCGAGGGGAGTTGCTGGCCGTGCTGGGGACGGGGAGACGAGAGAGAGACGGGTCAGACAGGAGACACTTTCATTCCTAAAAATCTATTTGGATGTAGGCCTGTGTTGAAAAAAATCGATTCACTGATTCTAAATCGATTCTCATATTAATTCCTAAAAATAGATTTGTATGTCTTTTTTTTTTTTTTTTTTTTGAGTTTTTCACCTCTCACTTTATTATGGAAGTACTCATAGAAATTGCATTTTTTTTTTTTTAATAAACACAAGTTTACATACAATGTAAATACCAAAAACAGAAACTCAGGTTTCTGTTTTTGTATGTCTAAAGATCAATTTTTTTTTTTTTTTTTCATCATTACATTTTTTCCTGGTGAACTTTAATCCCAGTAGTTTTGAAAACTCCTGAACTAAATTAACTTTTCTTTAGAGAAAATGCTGGACATTTCAGCTTAAATTTCTAAATGTTATATTAGTTCAATGAAGTTCATATTATCTATATTTACTAGAGCTTGTTTGGTTTCTCTGTTATCGGACACGGTTTGTCATGAAATACCTGAAAAATGCCGGTGCTTCATGTCCAGCTGTGTCTGGAGACAGAATAAATCAGACAAGATAAAATAATTTTACTGCTTGAGCTGTTGCAATTTCTTTCTTTTTTTGCACTTTAAATGGATATTGAAATGCCTATTTGAGTTATTTATTTCTTAGTTATTTCACAATAATTATTGTGAAATTATTATTTCAATAGTTATTTTACAGTCATTTAATCCAGGAAACACTAACCCAAATCAATATCGGACCGGATCAAATGGTGATAATCGATTCTGAATCTTAAGAATCGGAATCGATTCTTGACATTTGAATCGATACCCAGCTCTATTCGGATGTCTAAAGATTTTTCTTCATCATTACATTACAACTTTTGTTATTTTTTTTGTTTATGCCCAAAAAAAGAATGTTTTGTTGGACACCAGAATAACTGGTGCCATGTTTTTTCCTTTAAACATGTTTAAAGTTATGAAAGCATTAAAGTTTTCAGTTATAATTGCATAAATTGTCTATATTTTAGGGGTGTAACGATACAGTAATCTCACGATACGGTACGATACACGATATTGAGGTCACGATAACGATACGATACGATATTATAGCAGTATTTTTTTAACAACCTTGAATGAGGAACATATGACTGGAAAAAATGGTCTTTTATTTGAAAGACACAAAATACAAAATAATGCTGTGCGTTTGCCCTATTGTTACAGTTTGTAATGCTTTATAACTGTTTAAGCTTTAAAGAGAAAGCCAGGCCAACCATTTTCCACAAACTGAACTAAAAGTAATTGTCAGGTTTGCATTATGCATCTTCAGTTTCATACAAGTACAAATATTTAGACACAAACTGAATAGTTTCTCTCATGTATGATTTGACTTTTTTCTTTCTAATTTAACAACTAAAATTAAATAAATAAATAAAAGTAAATAAATAAATTTTTACATCATAAAAAAGATTGATTCATGCTCACCTTAAAAGTGTAAGAGGAGATTTTTTTTTTAAGAAGTTTATTTTGGTAATTCAGGGTTCATTATTTTATAAATATATTCTTTATATTCTGATGTAAATCAGGGACTATAATGACACTAGTCAGTTTATCTGTAGTGATTAGTCTGTTTTAGATTGGGCGGAGTGATACGCCACAGTACGGCACTAGGTGCTGTGTTGATGTTCTAAAATCCTACACTGGAACTCAGCAGAAGTTGCCCGCGTGTTTATCCTACTCACGACCAGAAAAAGGTTTAATTTAATAAGGTAAGGCTTAACTCTACACCAGCCTTACATAAGTAAAAGTTCAGAGCTCAAAACGGGACCGTAAAACGGGACTAGTTTCTTCTGAGTGGAGTAAGATTTTGGTTCCCGGGTCGAGGTGCGGTCGCGGTCGGATGCGCGTTTCTAGTCAACACAATAGATTAATATTAATAACCCAATATCGCGATACACTTTGTCACCTCCACGACACGTATTGTGACGTTTTTGTATCGCGAAATTTCGTGGCACGATATATTGTTACACCCCTACTATATTTCATTACTTTATTTACTGACTTGGGGTTACATTTGCATAAAAGGCTAAAAAACAAATTCTACGGGGGCTTGAAATCCTTGAAAGTGCTTGAATTTCAATGTTGTGTTTTTTCAAGGCCCGAAAAGTGCTTTTTTTAGTTTAATTTTAGTTTAAGTGCTTGAAAGTGCTTGAAATTATAACTATGTCAAACTTGGGATCAGACTGTATAGTTTAGTTATTACAAGGAGAAATAAAATCAGTAAGATGAAACATAACTAGATGTTTACAGCATGATACAATGTACATAATTGGGATAACAAGCGGAAAAAAATAATTATTCTGATTTTGAAAATGACCCTTGAAAGTGCTTGAAAAATGCTTGAATTTGACCTTGAAAAATGTGTAGGAACCCTGTAAATGGGAAAAACTAAAAGTGATTTCCTCCGTCTCTGTTTCCTCCTGGATCTGTTTGGTAATTCTGCCCCACGATGTTTCTGTTTCAGTTCTATCAGCATTCTGGGAGCTGATTGGTCCTTACAGCATCATTAGCTGCAATACTTGCTGTTGAATCTCAATATAATACTAGTATTCATATGTTGCAGAACTACAGTCATATCATTCATGCAACAGCTCAAAAACTGTTTTAATAACACTAACCCAAATCAATATCGGATTGGATCAAATCTTGATAATCAAGTCCCCCACGGGGATCCAGAACCTTCTAAAGATCATTACTGAGCAGTTTTCACACATTTAACAACAAAAGAAAACTAAAAAAACATAAACATAAGAGAAATTCTGATGTTATGGATGATTAAAACAAGTGCCAGGAGATTCATGTGAGAAATCAAAGATTTTTAAAACCTTTTTAAAGATCCAGCGAACTTTTCCCACCGGTACAGAATGAACCGGACCAACTGAAACGGTTATTATGGGATGACTCGTTCAGGACCTACGGCTAAGCCCCGCCCCCTTGGTTACTGTTGCCAACGTGGACTAATATCAGCATCGTTCCCGGATGTACAACATGTGGAAACCTTTCTCCAAGGTGTTTTAGACACTTTTGAACAGAAAAGCACCTTTCATGGATCAAACGAGACGTAAATATGTCATTATGGGATACTTGCAAACTCTAAACTACAATAACAGACGAAAAACGGGGCTAATTTCTTCTGTTTTTAAAGGAACCCTTCCCTTTTAAGGCAAATTAATGCAGAAAATCAATACTTCTCAAAGGCTTCATGTACTTCTTATATTCTCTATTTTTAATAGCAACGACCAGGAGGAGAGGCGTCTCCTAGGCAACCAGCAGCGAGGATGGAGACAGTCGACCTCAACAGGTCAGGTTTAAGGAGGAGACCCGTCCCTGACGCTAATCAGAGACCGGGATTAAGCATTTTTACACAATTTTCGCCTAAATTATATACTATCTTTTAGCCTGTGTCATCTAGGAACAACAGAGACACAAAATACAAAAACTGAAATACTCACAGGACCAGAACGATTCAGGAAATCTATAATATACCCCAAGCTATATCATTGTTACATACGACGGAGTATTAGGGCCAAACTAAGACAAAAAAAAAATGGGAAATTACGAGAATAAAGTCGTAAAATTACGAGAATAAAGTCGTAAAATTACGAGAATAAAGTCGTAAAATTACGAGAATAAAGTCGTAATATTACGAGAATAAAGTCGTAAAATTACGAAAATAAAGTCGTAAAATTACGAGAATAAAGTCGTAATATTACGAGAATAAACTGGTAATATTATGAGAATAAAGTCTAATAAACTAAATTACGACTTTATTCTTGATTTGAATTTGATTTGAATATTTAAAAAAAAAAAAAAAAAAAAAAAAAGTACAAAAAAGTAAAAAAACTGAATATATATATATACACACACACACACACACACACACACACACACACACATATATATATATATATATATATACACACACACACACACAGTATATATATATATATATATATATATATATATATATATATATATATATATAAATATAAATAAATAATAACAAGATGTGCAATATCTGTGTGTCTACCTCACACACATTCTACCTGCTTTTTTTGCACTGTTTCTTTTTTTTTTCTTTCGCACTTCTGTTACTTCCATTGCAATGTACTGTATATACTGTTTATATTTCGTAATTATATATATATTTTTACTTTTCCCCATTGATGGATAAATAAAAGATGATCTTATCTTATCTTATAACAAGACGAGTTTCAATAAGCTTACTTATAAAACACCCATACCTACTTTAATAACTGTTCAATGCAGTGATATAAAACTCAATTATATATATATATTTATATATATATATATATATATATAATACATATATATACATATATATATATATATATATATATATATATATATATATATATATATATATATATATATATATAAATATTGTCAAAACCAAAACAAATAAAGGCAAACAAAACAAAACAAAACAAACGGCCAGCATTTATTCTCATATTATTATGACTTTATTCTCGTAATTTCCTATTCTTTTTTTGTCTTAGTTTGGCCCTAATACTCCGTCGTAGATATCTGGTCTGGCCCGTGGGCTACAGGAGAGGCGTCTCCTAGGCAACCAGCAGCGAGGATGGAGACAGTCGACCTCAACAGGTCAGATTTATGGAGGAGAAGCATCTCCGAGATAATCAGAGCTGCAGGATAATATATATAAGTAATTAATAAACGGTTTTAAAAAAAAAAAAAGGTGTAACTTAATTATACCCGTGAGGTATTTAGACCTAATCTTGTTAAACACATTTAATTAACGCTCCAGGAAACTTAGTCAACTTCTAAAATGAAAAAATAAGCTAATAATACTAGTAATAATAATAATAATACATTTTATTTATAATCGGAATTTATATTTAGTAATCTCAAAGTGTTACAGAGCAGAAAAATAAAAGATGAACTTGTTTTTAAATATATTTAAAAACAGATCATAGAGATTAAACAGATTCTGCGTGTTGATTTTACTACCTAATCATACTAGCTATACTTCCGGAGGATATGATGAGATCTGGCTTCTCTACTGAGAATTCTGCTTTTATTGGGTAAAAAAATGATAAGAGTCAACTGGCTGAAACCACAGTCCCATCATGACACACTGGAGAAAATTACAGCAAGATTGAGGCTAAAAACTAACCAGTTCAGTGATCGCTAGTAACAGAAGCATTAACAAAGCTATGAACACCTCCTGTTAACATTTTGTGTTTATTTTTATCTCTTGTCTTTCATTTTTGGTTCATTATTTATTTCTTTTCATATCTTTTATTTCATTGTACACGATTGCACGTGTTCTGTTAGTTTCTGTTAATATGGATAAAGAGTGTAAATGTGTGTTGATCTGTTTGTGTTCAATAACAAATAAGTAAAAAACAAAAAAACAGAGCATATACAAGATATATTTAGCTATAAGCTTTCTTAAAAAGGTGAGTTTAAAAGCTGTAAAAGCTATAAAAAAAAAAAAGAGGAATATTTCCAGAACACCGGGCCGAGTAGGTTCTAGTGGAAAAGCACCACGGGAGGAGAGGCGTCTCCTAGGCAACACCATAAGTATCCAGGAAATGTATAATATACCCAAACTATATCATTGTTACATACAACGGAGTATTAGGGCCAAACTGAGACAAAAAAAAAATTTGGAAATTACGAGAATAAAGTCATAATATTATGAGAATAAAGTTGTAAAATTATGAGAATAAAGTCGTAATATTAAGAGAATAAAGTCGTAATATTAAGAGAATAGAGTCGTAATATTAAGAGAATAAAGTTGTAAAATTATGAGAATAGAGTCGTAATATTATGAGAATAAAGTCGTAATATCATGAGAATAAAGTTGTAATATTATGAGAATAAAGTTGTAAAATTACGAGAATAAAGTTGTAGTATCATGAGAAAAAAGTCGTAAAATTACGAGAATAAAGTCGTAAAATTACGAAAATAAAGTTGTAGTATCATGAGAAAAAAGTCGTAAAATTACGAGAATAAAGTCGTAAAATTACGAAAATAAAGTTGTAGTATCATGAGAATACGTACTAATGTTTCAGATGCACCAAAAAAATGTCACATTCTGTTTTTGCTACTCATTAGAGTGGAAGTATGGAATTTTGGACGCAGCTATGAACATTTTTTTTAAAATATATTTTAAAAACGAGCATATAAAAAGGTATATTTAGCTATGAGCTTTCTTAAAAAGTTAAGTTTAAAAGCTGTAAAAGCTATTAAAAAAAAAAAAAAAAAAAAGGCTTTAAAACTGAAAGGAGCTCCAGCTTTGGGGGCCGAGCCGGGCCAAGTAGGTGCTGGTGGAAAAGCACCACGGGAGGAGAGGCGTCTCCTAGGCAACCAGCAGCGAGGATGGAGACAGTCGACCTCAACAGGTCAGATTTAAGGAGGAGAATCATCTCCGAGATAATCAGAGCTGCATGATAATATATATAAAAAAAATGAATAAACGGTTTAAAAAAAAAGGTGCTACTGAATTATACCTGTGAGGTATTTACACCTAATCTTGTTAAATACATTTAACTAACGCTTGAAGTAAATTGTCAACTTCTAAAATGAAAAAAATAAGCTAATAATATTAATAATAAGAATAATAATACATTTTTTTTATTACGCAATTTATATTTAGTAATCTCAAAGTGCTACAGAGCGTAAAAAAGATATATTTAGCTATAAACTTTCTTAAAAAGGTGAGTTTTCACGTTTAAAAGCTGTAACAGCTATATAAAAAAGCTGAAACGAACTTTGCTGCAGGCTCCAGCTTGGGTAGCCGAGCAATATTACGACTTTATTCTCATAATATTACGACTTTATTCTCTTAATATTACGACTCTATTCTCTTAATATTACGACTTTATTCTCTTAATATTACGACTCTATTCTCTTAATATTACGACTTTATTCTCTTAATATTACGACTTTATTCTCTTAATATTATGACTTTATTCTCGTAATATTACGACTTTATTCTCATAATATTACGACTTTATTCTCTTAATATTACGACTTTATTCTCTTAATATTACGACTTTATTCTCATAATATTACGACTTTATTCTCTTAATATTACAACTTTATTCTCTTAATATTACGACTTTATTCTCATAATATTACGACTTTATTCTCTTAATATTATGACTTTATTCTCGTAATTGAAATTGACTATTGGAGAAACTATAAAACCAGCTTTTGGGGGCCGAGTAGGTGCTGGTGGAAAAGCACCAGGAGGAGAGGCGTCTCCTAGGCAACCAGCAGCGAGGATGGAGACGGGAACCTGAACAGGTTTAAGGAGGAGAATCATCTCCTCCTCAAACAGACGGGATTACGCGTCTTTAGGTGATGCTGCAGGTAGCGACACCCGTGGTGCGTTCACGACCCGCAGAACGGGCTCGGATTTTCCCACACGAGCCTGATGCGGCTCGTTAACGGATCCCTTTAATCTGGTTACTCTGCGCGCTCCCGCGTTTCCGCGCTCCCGCGGACCGGTACCGGGGACTGGTGCTGGTCCAGCAGCGGTTACCGGGGGACCAGCTCCGGGTCCCCCGGTAACCGCTGCTGGTCCAGCTCCGACGACGTCACTTACTCGAACATGTCATGAGGCGTTTGCGGACCGCTCGGAAATCAGAGCTCTGCTCGAGCCTCCATCAGATCAGCCGCCGCCGCGGTCGGATAATTCCTCCTCGTGAACGCGCAGCAGACACGGGCGCGCGTCCCCGCTGCTGCCGAACACTGGACCCGGTTCCTCTGGACCCGGTACCTCTGAACCGGCACCGCAGGAGCCGGTACCGGGCTGCTGCTCTCCGAGCCACCGAGCCTCCGACCGTAATCCGTCTGCAGCAGCTCGGAGCGGGGGGGGCGGGGCCAGGGCGGGAACAGCCCTGTCCGTTCTGAGGAGGGGGAGCGGGGGGGGCGGGGCCAGGGCGGGAACAGCCCTCTCTGTTCTGAGGAGGGGGAGCGGGGGGGGCGGGGCCAGGGCGGGAACAGCCCTCTCTGTTCTGAGGAGGGGGAGCGGGGGGGGCGGGGCCAGGGCGGGAACAGCCCCCCCCCCCCTGAAATAAAAACGGTCAAAATCACCCCCCCCTGAAATAAAAACGGTCAAAATCATCCCCCCTGAAATAAAAACGGTTAAAAACGGTCAAAATCACCCCCCCTGAAATAAAAACGGTTAAAAACGGTCAAAATCACCGCCCCCCCTGAAATAAAAACGGTCAAAATCACCCCCCCTGAAATAAAAACGGTCAAAATCATCCCCCCCCCTGAAATAAAAACGGTTAAAAACGGTCAAAATCATCCCCCCCTGAAATAAAAACGGTTAAAAATGGTCAAAATCACCCCCCTGAAATAAAAACGGTCCAAATCATCCCCCCCTGAAATAAAAACGGTTAAAAATGGTCAAAATCATCCCCCCTGAAATAAAAACGGTCCAAATCATCCCCCCCTGAAATAAAAACGGTTAAAAATGGTCAAAATCATCCCCCCTGAAATAAAAACGGTCCAAATCATCCCCCCCTGAAATAAAAACGGTTAAAAATGGTCAAAATCATCCCCCCTGTAAAACTTCCATCCCTCCTTTCCATCCCTTATGTCATTTCATCAATGAATGTGGTTTTACTGCTATTTCAACATTTAGAGTCATCACCAGAAAAATAACTTATTTGACAATTTTCACCTGTTTCAAGTAAATTTTCACTTGAAATAAGTAGAAAAATCTGCCAGTGGGACAAGATTTATCTTCTCATTACAAGCAAAAAAATCTTGTTCCACTGGCAGATTTTTCTACTTATTTTAAGTGAAAATCTACTTGAAACAGGTAAAAATTGTTGTTTTTTCCAGTGATGAGTCTTGTTTTAAGTGTAATGAGATTTTTTTTAATAAAATGAGACATTTTAACTAGAAATAAGACAAATATTCTTGTTAAGAGTTTGAGTTTTTGCAGTGATCCATTTTACTTACCCACGTAAAAAACACCGGTGCATCAGCAAAAATAGTCCCCGGTAATTCACTTCGGTTGTGGCTTTTTTATTTGCAGCGTTTATTTTATTTGCAAAGTGTTTATTTTATTTGCAGCTGCGTTTCTTTTTATTTGCAGCGTTTCTTTAATTTTCAGCAATGGCGGGTCTCGGCCACCGTACTGTATACATGGTAATTAATAGTGATGCACCAAAATGCACCAAGTAACCAAAATTGTTCGGCCAAAAATAGCAAAAAAACACTCTTGGTGTTCGCTGGAATAAGTGGGGAAAAAAAACGAACAATTAATAACGGCGTGTTTAGATGACGCAATCAAACAATGAACAGCGTGAGTGAGGGGGGGCGGTGTTAAATGGCAGCATGTCAGATCTTTACTTAGATGTGGGGAAAAGGAGAGGACACGAGAAATGATCCAGGCTGAGTTGGATTTGGGAAACCGCTCAGTGATGGAGACGGTCACGGGACGCACAGCAGAGGAAAGGTCGTAGTACAGATGTGGTGGAGAACACATGTTTGACGAGATCCTCCAAGAAAATAACCCAGATTTTTATTATACAAGGCTTCAAATTGCGGAGATCAGCCACACCGCGACCCAATTAACTGTCTGGATTTATTATTATTTTCGGTTTCGGTTTCGGCCACAAATTTTCATTTCGGTGCATCACTAGTAAGTCCAATTTCGAGAAAAAAGTCGAAATGTTGAGAAAAAAAGTGGAAATTTGGTGAATAAAGTTGAAATGTTGAGAAAAAAGGGGAAATTTCAACTTTATTCACAAAGTTTTTGTGATGCACCGATTGTTCGGTAGCCGAAATTGTTCGGCCGAAAATGGCAAAAAAAACACTTTCGGTGTTCGGTGGAATAAGTGGGAAAAAAACCGAACAATTAATAACGGCGTTGTAAAATAAGGAAATAGACTGACCGCTCCCATAACGGTTGCACCACAAACATAAATCGTTGGCCAACCAAAAAGTAACCACATAAGAATTTTACCAACATTCACCAGGAGGTGGAACCAAAACAACATAATGCTGGAAATTAAAACATGTTCAGTTTTTTATGTTCAATAAATATGTTCTACCTTGTAATTTTGTAAAAGATTTTTTTCTTTGAAAAGCCTAAATCAAATGTATTTGATTTATGCAATGGTGAAAAAATTGGCAAAATAAATGAAAAACTACTGAAGAACCATGTTGGGTATTCGGCCAAGTGTTTATTATTATTTTTGGTTTCGGTTTCGGCCACAAATTTTCATTTCGGTGCATCACTACAAAATCTCGAATTTATTCACGAAATTTCGACTTTATTCTTGAAATTGTATTTCAACATTAATCTCGACTTTTTTCTCGAAGTGCACAATAAAAAGAAATCTTCCCCTCTCAAATATTTTTTCTCCTGCATGACCCTAAAACTCGTCCGTAGATGTTTACTAGACCTCTGGGAAGTTGGTTTTTACCATCTTTCCTACAAGTTACATGTTAGAAAAACTAAATAAATGAATATTGTCGACATATTTATCTCGGAGGATTAATAACTGCAGAGTTTAAACTAAAACGGGTGCAGATGAAAGGGGCGTGGCCTCCTGGCCGACGCCCAGAGCCCAGAGCCCCCTCCTCCATCTCTGTGTCCATCGTCCCTCCTCCATCTCTGTGTCCATCGTCCCTCCTCCATCTCTGTGTCCATCGCCCCTCCTCCATCTCTGTGTCCATCGTCCCTCCTCCATCTCTGTGTCCATCGTCCCTCCTCCATCTCTGTGTCCATCCTCCCTCCTCCATCTCTGTGTCCATCGTCCCTCCTCCATCTCTGTGTCCATCGCCCCTCCTCCATCTCTGTGTCCATCGTCCCTCCTCCATCTCTGTGTCCATCGTCCCTCCTCCATCTCTGTGTCCATCGTCCCTCCTCCATCTCTGTGTCCATCGTCCCTCCTCCATCTCTGTGTCCATCGTCCCTCCTCCATCTCTGTGTCCATCGTCCCTCCTCCATCTCTGTGTCCATCGTCCCTCCTCCATCTCTGTGTCCATTGTCCCTCCTCCATCTCTGTGTCCATCGTCCATCTCCCTGGATTAGAGGCCACATCATAATCCATGCTGGCCTGAGCTCCCTGCCCCCCCCGGGGTAATCTGAGCTCCCTGCCCCCCCCGGGGTAATCTGAGCTCCCTGCCCCCCCCGGGGTAATCTGAGCTCCCCCCGGGGTAATCTGCTTTCCTGAGGTCCTGATGACCCGCCAGAGTCTCAGACGGAGAATCTGCTCGTCCTAAAAGAGCAGCGAGAAACGTCTCTCGCACCGGATGTGGTTTCACAGAAAACACGCTGCTCTCAAACTTCCTGCCATCTGGTTTCCACGGCAACGCTGTGCAAGAACGGGAGGTCCGAGGCAGCGGAGATGGAGACGGCGATGCAAACGCCATCAGGCCAGAAACCATCTGCAGCTCAGCTGATGTCCCGAGATACGAACGGCCCGACAAACCCGAACAGAAACAAGCCGTGCAAACGAATATGAGATATCTCAGAGATATACAGGCGATAAGAGCTGGGGATCCATTCAAATGTCAAGAAACGATTGAAAACATTTGAAAAAAACAATAAACAAACATTCAAGTTTTCAGTTATAATTGCATAAATTGTCTACAGGACTGTCTCAGAAAATTAGAATATTGTGATTTTCTGTAATGCAATTACAAAAACAAAAATGTCATACATTCTGGATTCATTACAAATCAACTGAAATATTGCAAGTCTTTTATTATTTTAATATTGCTGATTATGGTTTACAGTTTAAGAAAACTCAAATATCCTATCTCAAAAAATTAAAATATTCTGGGAATCTTAATCTTAAACTGTAAGCCATAATCATCACTATTAAAATAATAAAAGTCTTGCAATATTTCAGTTGATTTGTAATGAATCCAGAATGTATGACATTTTTGTATTACAGAAAATAAAGGACTTTATCACAATATTCTAATTTTCTGAGACAGTCCTGTATATTTCATTGCTTTATATACTTTATTGGGTTTAAATTTGCACAAAATGCTGAAAACCAAACTCTCAAAAATTAAAAACCGAAATAGACCGAAAATGGAAAAAATTAAAATGGAATGAGTTAAAAACTAAAACCGATTTCCTCCGTCTCTGTTTCCTCCTGGATCTGTTTGGTAATTCTACATGATGTTTCTGTTTCAGTTCTATCAGCATTCTGGGAGCTGATTGGTCCTTACAGCATCATTAGCTGCAATACTTGCTGTTTAATCTCAATATAATACTAGTATTAATATGTTGCAGAACTACAGTCATATCATTCATGCAACAGCTCAAAAACTGTTTTATTAACACTAACCCAAATCAATATTGGAATCGAATCGAATCAAATCCTGATAATCAATTCTGAATCTTAGGAATCCGAATGGATTCTTGACATTTGGATCCCAGCCCTGGTGTGCGCGGGTTGTTTTAGTTCGGGTGGGACGGGACGTTCTGGGCCGTTACGTCTTGCAACAGCAGCTCTCCCAACGCAGGAGATCCGGTAAAACGTTGAGCGAGCAACCGCCAGCAGAGCGGCCGCCCCCGCCGTTCTCACGTAACAAGCACGATAAAAGCACCTGATCATGATACTGGGAGGAAAACACAACCTCAAACCTTATTTTTATTCATGACACTCAACAAAAATGAAGACAGAACAGCAGATTTCAGGTGGGCAACACTAAGTACCCCCCATTTCTGCCTCCAGAGGATTTGAGAGGGAACTCATCACTAGCAGAAGTGCAGACGTCTAGAAAAGCACGAGCTTTTACATAAAACCAATGAAGAAGAAGATAAGAAATGGTCCCATATAATAGGGCTGGGGATCCATTCAAATGTCAAGAATCGATTCCGATTCTTAAGATTCAGAATCGATTATCAAGATTTGATTCGATCCGATATTGATTTGGGTTAGTGTTATTAAAACAGTTCTTTGAGCTGTTGCATGAATGATATGACTGTAGTTCTGCAACATATTAATACTAGTATTATATTGAGACTAATGATGCTGTAAGGACCAATCAGCTCCCAGAATGCTGATAGAACTGAAACAGAAACATCGTGTAGAATTACCAAACAGATCCAGGGAGGAAACAGAGACGGAGGAAATCGCTTTTATTTTTTCCCCATTTATGAGAATTTGGTTTTTAACATTTATGCAAATGTAACACCAAGACAGTTTATAAAGCAAAGAAATATAGACAATTTATGCAATTATAACTGAAAACTTTCATGTTTTCATACCTTTAAACATATTTAAAGGCAAAAACATGGCACCAGTTATTCTCGTGTCCAACAAAATATTCCTTTTTTGGGCATAAACAAAAAAATACTAAAGTTGTAATGTAGTGATGATTTATTTTTTTTTTTTTTTTTTTTTTTAAATCGATCTTTAGACATATTAATCGATTTTTAGGAATTAATATGAGAATCGATTTAAAATCGGAGAATCGATCTTTTCAACACAGGCCTACCATATACCACCTTTCCACCAAACCGGTTCCAGAACTGGTTCTGGTTCCAAAGCAGCACCAACTCTTTACTGGACTAGAGGAAAGAACCGCTTACGTAAGTGGAGGGGGAGGAGTTATTAAGACCAACCAATAGCAAGACTGGGAGACGGAGACATTTTCAAATAAGAATGAATCTGGATGCAGCAAAGCATCATGGGAGGAGGAGACAACCCGTCTTTAGAGACGTGTCCACGGAGGAGCTACGTGGACCAAGTCCTGTTAGAGCAGATACCTGGTTGTTGCTGCAACTTTCACACAAACCCAGAAACATAACTGACGTTAGCAGAGACGTAACTGACGTTAGCAGAGACGTAACTGACGTTAGCAGAGACGTAACTGACGTTAGCAGAGACGTAACTGACGTTAGCAGAGACGTAACTGACGTTAGCAGAGACGTAACTGACGTTAGCAGAGACGTAACTGACGTTAGCAGAGACGTAACTGACGTTAGCAGAGACGTAACTGACGTAACTGACGTTTGCAGAGACGTAACTGACGTTTGTAACGACGTAACTGACGTTTGCAGAGACGTAACTGACGTTAGCAGCGACGTAACTGACGTTAGCAGAGACGTAACTGACGTTAGCAGCGACGTAACTGACGTTAGCAGAGACGTAACTGACGTTTGCAGAGACGTAACTGACGTTTGCAGAGACGTAACTGACGTTAGCAGAGACGTAACTGACGTTTGCAGAGACGTAACTGACGTTAGCAGAGACGTAACTGACGTTTGCAGAGACGTAACTGACATTAGCAGAGACGTAACCGACGTTTGCAGAGGCGTAACTGACGTTAGCAGAGACGTAACCGACGTTTGCAGAGACGTAACTGACGTTAGCAGAGACGTAACTGACGTTAGCAGAGACGTAACTGACGTTAGCAGAGACGTAACTGACGTTAGCAGAGACGTAACTGACGTTAGCAGAGACGTAACTGACGTTAGCAGAGACGTAACTGACGTTAGCAGAGACGTAACTGACGTTAGCAGAGACGTAACTGACGTTAGCAGAGACGTAACTGACGTTAGCAGAGACGTAACTGACGTTAGCAGAGACGTAACTGACGTTAGCAGAGACGTAACTGACGTTAGCAGAGACGTAACTGACGTTAGCAGAGACGTAACTGACGTTAGCAGAGACGTAACTGACGTTAGCAGAGACGTAACTGACGTAACTGACGTTTGCAGAGACGTAACTGACGTTTGCAGAGACGTAACTGACGTTAGCAGCGACGTAACTGACGTTAGCAGAGACGTAACTGACGTTAGCAGCGACGTAACTGACGTTAGCAGAGACGTAACTGACGTTTGCAGAGACGTAACTGACGTTTGCAGAGACGTAACTGACGTTAGCAGAGACGTAACTGACGTTTGCAGAGACGTAACTGACGTTAGCAGAGACGTAACTGACGTTAGCAGAGACGTAACTGACGTTAGCAGAGACGTAACTGACGTTAGCAGAGACGTAACTGACGTTAGCAGAGACGTAACTGACGTTAGCAGAGACGTAACTGACGTTAGCAGAGACGTAACTGACGTTAGCAGAGACGTAACTGACGTAACTGACGTTTGCAGAGACGTAACTGACGTTTGTAACGACGTAACTGACGTTTGCAGAGACGTAACTGACGTTAGCAGCGACGTAACTGACGTTAGCAGAGACGTAACTGACGTTAGCAGCGACGTAACTGACGTTAGCAGAGACGTAACTGACGTTTGCAGAGACGTAACTGACGTTTGCAGAGACGTAACTGACGTTAGCAGAGACGTAACTGACGTTTGCAGAGACGTAACTGACATTAGCAGAGACGTAACCGACGTTTGCAGAGGCGTAACTGACGTTAGCAGAGACGTAACCGACGTTTGCAGAGACGTAACCGACGTTAGCAGAGACGTAACCGACGTTTGCAGAGACGTAACTGACGTTAGCAGAGACGTAACTGACGTTAGCAGAGACGTAACTGACGTTAGCAGAGACGTAACTGACGTTAGCAGAGACGTAACTGACGTTAGCAGAGACGTAACTGACGTTAGCAGAGACGTAACTGACGTTAGCAGAGACGTAACTGACGTTAGCAGAGACGTAACTGACGTTAGCAGAGACGTAACTGACGTTAGCAGAGACGTAACTGACGTTTGCAGAGACGTAACTGACGTTTGCAGAGACGTAACTGACGTTAGCAGAGACGTAACTGACGTTAGCAGAGACGTAACTGACGTTTGCAGAGACGTAACTGACGTTAGCAGAGACGTAACTGACGTTAGCAGAGACGTAACTGACGTTAGCAGAGACGTAACTGACGTTAGCAGAGACGTAACTGACGTTTGCAGAGACGTAACTGACGTTAGCAGAGACGTAACTGACGTTAGCAGAGACGTAACTGACGTTTGCAGAGACGTAACTGACGTTAGCAGAGACGTAACTGACGTTAGCAGAGACGTAACTGACGTTAGCAGAGACGTAACTGACGTTAGCAGAGACGTAACTGACGTTAGCAGAGACGTAACTGACGTTAGCAGAGACGTAACTGACGTTTGCAGAGACGTAACTGACGTTTGCAGAGACGTAACTGACGTTAGCAGAGACGTAACTGACGTTTGCAGAGACGTAACTGACGTTAGCAGAGACGTAACTGACGTTAGCAGAGACGTAACTGACGTTTGCAGAGACGTAACTGACGTTAGCAGAGACGTAACTGACGTTAGCAGAGACGTAACTGACGTTAGCAGAGACGTAACTGACGTTAGCAGAGACGTAACTGACGTTAGCAGAGATGTAACTGCCGTTAGCATTGACTACGTTTACATGCAGTCAAAATTGGGGTTATTGCTAATATTCCGGTTACTGAAACATTGGGAATATTCCGTTTCCATGGTAATTAATCATTCAGGATATCTGGATCAAACCAGCGACGCACGGAGAACATCATGACGCAATTCCCGTCATTTCTGCTTCTTCTTCCTGTATCCAAATTCAAAACAAATTCTGCTTCAACTTTTCTCTCTCCTTCTTGTAAATCTTCTATCCCGGTACTTTCTACCGTCTACAAATGCAGAAATGTTCATATCCTTCATTACATTTATGAAGTGATTAGTCTCCTCCTGGTCTTGGTTTCTCCGTGTTTATAAGAACTTCCTGGACTCAAAAGACCAGGATTCCTTGTGAACAGAACATGTGCAGAAAACAAATTCCTGTTCCGTTTGATGGGGATATTCAGTTTGGTGTTTACATGACCCAATATTCAGGTTTTAAAAGGAGTAACCCAGGGCTCATATTGGGGTTTTTAAAAACCAGAATATGAGCAAATTCAGGTTATTCAAAGGGGTTATTGGTGTTTACATGACCGTGCAAAAACGGGTTATTGCTAATATTCAGGTTTTAAAAGGGTTTTTGATGCTGGAAACTAGGAATGGGTGATATTTTACCGTTCACGATAAACCGTCAAAAAAATTCCCCACGGTAAGAATTTATATCTCACGGTAAAAACGATAAATTCCCGTTGACGTTTTTGTGTAAAACTGATTTATGGTTCTGTGTTAAATCCACGCACAACGTACGTGAAGGAAGGAAGGAAGGAAGGAAATGAGCCAGAAAGAAAGAAAGAAAGAAAGAAAGAAAGAAAGAAAGAAAGAAAGAAAGAAAGAAAGAAAGAAAGAAAGAAAGAAAGAAAGAAAGAAAGAAAGAAAGAAAGAAAGAAAGAAAGAAAGAAAGAAAGAAAGAAAGAAAGAAAGAAAGAAAGAAAGAAAGAAAGTAATTGGTGTAGTTTAGTATTTAGTATCTTTTAGAGCAGTGTTTTGGCTCCAAAGACTGAATGTGGTGATAGATTTATATTTACAAAGATGGAGTTGAATAGGGGTGGGAAAAAAAATCGATATTTCAATATATTGTTGTGCTCTCTGTTTCAATAAATAATCGATATACTGTCGGCTAATATCGATATTTTATTACAACACACTTAATGGTTTACGCGGTTGTCACCGCACTATTGTTCAAGCTCTGCCCCGCCCGCCCCCGCTGCCCTCGTGAGCAAAACAAACATGCCGCCTGAGAAACCAGCTCAGAAAATACAGAACCACAGTTTACTCCGTACAGACAGCGGGCTGAGCAGCACTGTTAATGCTGGAAAACTTGCTGTTTGAGCCGGTGTTTAAACTTCCATGTGCGTTAATGTCCGCTCGCACAGACAACCAGCTGCGTTAAGAAACGGACCCCGCTCCGCTCGCGCTCCATGAGAGAAGAGCGGCTCGTACTGTAATACAAAATTATTCCACAGACGCCGTTAAAGTAAATGATCGTCAGTCTTTTTGTGTTATGACGTTTATGCTTTTCACTCTGTAAGTGATCCTCGCTCGTATCCTTCCGTGTCCAGTCAACCGTGTGCTGGGAAAACTTGCAGATCATTGAATCACCAGTCACGTTACACACGGACACGGACACTCTCATACACACTCAGACACACGCCCACCCGTGCAAAACCAGTGTTCAGTGCTTTGGATATTTCAGCTTAAATTTCAAAATGTTATATTAGTTCAACGAAGTTCATATTTTTTATATTTATTATAGCTTGTTTGGTTTCTTCTGTTATCGGATACAGTTTGTCATGACATAAGTGAAAAATGCCTGATGCTTCATGGCAATATGTGTGTGTGGTGACAGAATAAATTAGACAGGCTAAAAGGATAGTGGAAAAGAAGGGATATTGTTAAGCCTATTTGAGTTATTTATTTCTTAGTTATTTCACAATAATTATATTTGTGAAATTATTATTTAATGTATTTAATTATTACAAAGCAGTGCACTGTCCTGGTTTATATAAAACATGTTATTAATGTTCATGCACTTTAATTTGTCCAGCTGTACAGTGTTTACATTTACAAGCCTAGGAGACAGTGAGGAAATATACAAATGCACTTTCTTGTATGAAGTTTTGGCATTGAATAAATGCATAACTACAGACGTTTTCCTTTTTATAGGTATTTTTTCTTTTTTAGTCCCATATATCGTGATATATCGCTCTTACCGATATATCGATATATCGATATATCGAATATCGAAAATATCGTGATATTATCGATATCCTGGGCCACATATCGCCAAAGTATCGAATTGGGACTTACCCGTATCGTCCCACCCCTAGAGTTGAATTGGTATTTTTTTTATCCTCATTTTTATCGTTATCAGGATAAATGCCAGAAATGATCGTGATACATTTTTTAGTCCGTACCGCCCAGCCCTAATGGAAACACAGTCAGAGACGTAAAGACGTGGCTCCTTTAGAACCCGAGCTGTGGAAAAACAAACCGGTTCTCAGCCGGTTCCTAATGGAACGAGTTCTGAATCAGAACCAGCTCTGGAACCGGTTTGGTGGAAAAGGTTTTAGAGAAGCTGCTGCTGTGGCAGGAACAGGAAAACATGAAAGATGGTAGTGGGTCTCCCCGGGAGTGAGGAGTGAGGAGTGAAGGTCAAGCGTGAGGCGTTCAGGGTCCTACAGGAAACCAGACCTTCAGGTTCCTGCAGCCAAAGGCGGAGCTACAAGCTCCAGAATCAAGACCACGCCCACGCGCCATCAGGTCATAAACATCACTAATTATGTATCTGATATATCTCTAATATCAAGGAGCATTAACACACACACACATGTAAATAAAGACACAATGAAAACACACACACACACACACACATATATATTATATTGATCTTTGAATGAGCGTAAACTCGACCGTGAACCAGCTCAGATAACCTAACAAGCAGAACTTTAATTAATTAGTCTTAACCGAGACGTTAAATCTGTTCCAAACGGCTGATTTTAATCCATTAAGTATTTTACTCTGAAAAGACAAACGTTTATTAACTGATCTGAATGTTTAACCTGCAGAAAGGTTTATGTGCAGAAACAAGCAGGTCAGTAAAACAGAATCCTGCAGAGGAGAGAGAGAGAGACACACACACGCACGCACGCACGCACGCACGCACACACACACACACACACACACACACACACACACACACACACACACACACACACACACACACACACACACACACACACACACACACACACACACACACACACACACACACACACACACACACACACACACACACACACACACACACACACACACACACACACACACACACACACACACACACACCAGCTGATTGGACAGCGATGACATCATCAGACCAGCAGCCCCTCTCTGATTGGCTGAAGGTGATGTCATTCAGAACGAGTGAGCGTCTCTCTCTCTCTCTCTCTCTCTCTGTTTAAATTTACATAATCTGCTGCCGACAGACCACGCCCCCTCGGCTACAGGCCACGCCCCCTCGGCTCCAGGCCACGCCCCCTTAACTACCTCAGACCCCAACGAAGGCACAAATGTTTAGTTATTTGCACAACTGTCGACCTCAGTGGAAAAGTCTGCCTGTTACTGTCTATATTGTATTAATTGCAGTGTATTTTAATTTAATTGTTATGCAGGAAAGGGATATTTGTTTTATTTTATTCAAGAAGCATTTTTATTCTATATATGCAGGCAGTTTATTTTATTTCATTTGTTTTATACATGTTGATATTGTGCAGACCTCTGTTAATAAAGGAACCTGTGTGACATTTGGAACGAGGCTTTGTATTAAAACTGACTGTTTTTAAGGGTTTGATCAGAAAAAATGAAGCTAACAGAGATGCTAACAGAGATGCTAACAGAGATGCTAACAGAGATGCTAACAGAGATGCTAACAGAGATGCTAACAGAGATGCTAACAGAGATGCTAACAGAGATGCTATGCTATAATGCTTTGGGGGAAACCCCAATTATGTCACAGAAAAAATATGGATATATATCGAGTATTAGGAGTGGGTGATATTTTACCGTTCACGATAAACCGTCAAAAACATTCCCCACGGTAAGAATTTGTATCTCACGGTAAAAACGATACATTCCTGTTGATGACGTTTTTAAGAAAGAAAGAAAGAAAGAAAGAAAGAAAGAAAGAAAGAAAGAAAGAAAGAAAGAAAGAAAGAAAGAAAGAAAGAAAGAAAGAAAGAAAGAAAGAAAGAAAGAAAGAAAGAAAGAAAGAAAGAAAGAAAGAAAGAAAGAAAATTCCCATTAGAGTAGTTTGGTAGCATTTAGTATTCTTTTAGAGTATTTAGTATCTTTTAGAGCAGTGTTTTGGCTCCATAGACTGAATGTGGTGATAGATTTATAGTAAAAAAGGAGTTGAATTGGTATTTTTTTTATCGTCATTTTTATCCTTATCGGGATAAATGCCAGAAATTATTGTGATACATTTTTTAGTCCATACCGCCCAGCCCTATCAAGTATTGCCATTCAGCTAGAAAATATCCAGATTAGGGCTGTTCGATTTTGCCCAAAAATAAAATCTCGATTTTTTTCTCTCAAAATCCGATTTTCGATTACGATTATTTTGTGAATTGACAAAAGGCAAAGAAATTATTTCAAATATGCTGTTTTTTTATTGAACATTTGCCCCATTGGGCTTTAAGTGCAAACTTTGCTCTTATTAAACCAAAAATGAATGAATAAAGTGCAAAACTCTGTAAAATAAGTTGAAAAAAAGTTTTAAAAAATATAATAAAATATAAAGTTTTATCTCTGGAAAAAAAAAAAATCAGCAAATCAGCACTCGCAAACATACAGTAAGTTATATTTCCAATTAAATAAAACAAGACATTTTCTAATTAAACTAAACTGGGTCTTTGCATGCTAAATAATAATCAACCCATGAAGGAGGTAGAGGTGTGGAATGGGGCACTTGTCGCAGGTATTGAGAGGTATTTCCATCAATCATTAATATGCGTGCAGACAAGGTTAAAAAAAAAAAAAAAAAAAAAGTCGATCGATTTTACGATTTTCATGTTTTAACATCGTTCTAATTACATAATCGCGATTACGATTTAAAATCGATTAATCGAACAGCCCTAATCCAGATATGACTTTGGTCCGTATCGCCCAGCCCTAGCCGCAGCCCTAGCCGCAGCGTTAGCCGCAGCCCTAGCCGCAGCGTTAGCCGCAGCGTTAGCCGCAGCGCTAGCGTTGTTGGACCAGCACTGACCTGCTGACGTCCGAGTCCGAGTCCCGGCTCAGCAGGCTCTTGAAGGACCAGCGGGACCGCCGGCAGGGGGACGGGCTGCGGGACCCGGACCGGGCCGGCGGCGGCAGCAGGAGGTCGTGGGCGGGGCTGACCCGGCGCCGAAGGGCGTCCCCAGAGTCCTGCACCACGATCCGGGACGCGCCGTCGCCCCAGCGGGTCTCCGGCTCCGACCCGGTTCCAGGTTCCGACCCGCTGGACCTCCGGGTCCGGGACCGGCTGCGGTGCGACCGCCGGAGCCGCGGCGGCCGCGGGCTCGGAGAGCGGGACCAGGACTCGGTGTCGGAGGACGGAGGAAGGACCCTCAGCGTCGGCACGGAGATGGGCGGAGTCGGGGTGGGCGGGGCCACGACTGTGGGCGGGGCCAGAGGGGGCGGGGCCAGGGATGTGGGCGGGGCCAGAGTGGTGGGCGGAGTCAGAGTGATGGGCGAGGCCACGGCTGTGGGCGGGGCCAGAGGGAAACCCTCCGGTCCAGACGGAGAGGACGTCGTCATCGTCTTCCTTCCTTCACCAGAGAGAGACGAGGAGATCCATCCTCACAGACCCGGCACCGGTCCAGTCACGCCGGTGTCGCTTTAGAGTCCGGACTAGGGGTGTAACAATATATCGTGCAATGAAGTTTTGCGATACAAAAACGTCACGATACGTGTCGTGGACGTGACAAACTGTAGCGCGATGTTGGGTTATTAATGTTAATATATTGTGTTGACTAGTAACATCCTGTTGGTGCAGCGGGATCACGTGACGACCTCGACCCGCGGACGGAAAAGTCGATATGTTGAGAAAAAATTTGAAATGTTGAGAAAAAAGTTGAAATGACGAGAAAAAAAGTCGAAATGTCGAGAAAAAAAGTCAAAATGTCGAGAAAAAAAGTCAAAATGTCGAGAGAAAAAAAAGTCAAAATGTCGAGAGAAAAAAAGTCAAAATGTCGAGAAAAGTTGAAATGTCGAGAAAAAAGTCGATTTGACGAGAAAAAAGCCTAAATGTCAAGAAAAAAGTTGAAATGTCGAGAAGTCGAAATGTCGTGAAAAAATTTGCAATTTTGAAAAAAAAAGTCGAAATGTTGAGAAAAATTTCTAAATGTCGAGTTTATTGTTACACCTCTAGTCCGGACCGACCGGGCCTGAACCGACCGGGTCTGAACCGACCGGGTCTGAACCGACCGGGCCTCCTGGTACCTCCTCGAGGTTTCCTCACGTCAGACGAGTGAGTTCAACAAAGACGACAGAGTCCAGACCGGCCCGCCTCAGGTCCTGGTCCTGGTCCTGGTCCTGGTCCCGGTCCAGTCCGGGGCCCAGAAGGGGGCGTGAACGTCCCGGCGCCGGTGCCGGCTTCAGGCCCGCGAGACCCGACCCACCCCCTTCAGACGGGTCCAGATCCGGGTCGGCAGGTCGGAACCTGAAGGAAACAGAGAGACCGGGGCCCGGAGACCCGGCATTCAGACGGCTGGCCCGACCAGAACCGGCTGGCCCCACCAGAACCGGCTGGCCCGACCAGAACCGGCTGGCCCCACCAGAACCGGCTGGCCCGACCAGAACCGGCTGGCCCCACCAGAACCGGCTGGCCCCACCAGAACCGGCTGGCCCCACCAGAACCGGCTGGCCCCACCAGAACCGGCTGGCCCCACCAGAACCGGCTGGCCCCACCAGAACCGGCTGGCCCCACCAGAACCGGCGGCCGGTCCTGAGGCGATGAGCTCAGGCCCGGTTCAGCCGGGGTTTTAAACCCGCCTGCTCTGCCGGTTCTGGGAACGTGATCATGTGACCAGATGAGTCTGTTACCGTGGCGATCAATAGGACGCATTTATGCACAAACATTTACATCTTTCAATGGCGTTTCTGATGTGTAAAACCATAATAAATACACGGAAATCAGTATTTAAATGTTTATATGTTTTAAAATGTAAAAACTTTGTTTTTTATAACTTAATTACTTAAAAAAAAAAGAAAAAAAAAACCAAGTGGGCAACACTAAGTACCCCCTAAACGGATCAGCTGGAGCCTGTTGACGCCCGGCATCCTCATCAGGTCTCCGTAGCAACCAGATGTTTGTTGGTCTGGAGCAGGGATCGGCAACTCGCGGCTCTAGAGCCGCATGCAGCTCTTTAGCGCCGCCCTAGTGGCTCCTGGAGCTTTTTCAAAAATGTTTGACCTTTTTTTCTTCTTTTTTCCCTTTTTTTCTCTTCTTTTCTCTTTTTCTTCTTCTTTTTTTCTACTATATCCACAAGATGCAACCATGTTGCCAGGAGACAGTTTCCTCTTAAAAAGGAACATGGACGCAGGTTTCTGAGACGGGATCCGAGCAAACCTGCAGACCTTGACAAACGTCCTCTGGACAGACGAGACCAACGCCGAGTCGTCTCATGCTCGGCCGCCGCCAGATTTGCGAGCTAGTTTTATTGTTAAGGACGGGAATTAAAAAGCGAGTGGAAAACTCTTTTCTCTATTTCCTATTTGTTTCCAAGGATACTGAAACAAATGGGGGGATTGCACATGCACAGTAATAAATGAAGAAAGTTGTTTCTGGTTCTTTTGTTGATCAGACTGAAAATTAACAGTTTTAGATTTTTTTAATGTTGAAATTGAGAATAAATCAAATCTGAAACCTGGGAGTGAAACATGAGTTTAATCTGTAATCTGTCTTCACTCCGTCATGAAACTGCAGTGATGTTGTGACAGTCCGTTCAGCTGCAGCGTCCAATCAATAACATAAACTGAACTCTAACGTACTGGAAACCAATAGGAAATAGAGAAAAGAGTTTTCCACTCGCTTTTTAATTCCGAATTTCCATTTTCCAACACGTCAATGAAATTGGATAACGGATAACGATCCGTTTTTTATTATCAAAACAAAAGATGGGGAACGGATTATTTCTCTATTTTTATTTTGTCATTTCAAAACAAAAAACGGATGGCCGTGAAGTCCACGGACCGCGGGGGTACTTAGTGTTGCCCACATGATCCAATAACACAGAAAGTGAAAAGGACAGACATGATTCCCATGATGCTTTTACACAAGAGAAACCAGGATTAAAAGAGTTCTGCACATGTTTGTGACGGATACGTTCAGTTTACTTGGAAAAAAGAAAATCTCTCTTCAAAATAACTCTGAAGCCAAAAGTGTGTGGTGGTGAGGAGGTCACGGGTCCCACGGCCGGCCGGGGAGTCGACCCGGCCCGCTAGCGTTAGCGGAGCCCGCTAGCCCGCGGAGGTTTCCATTGTTTGTCTTCAAAGCAGCCACTTCCAGGGAAAAGGGCTGAGCAAGTCTGACACTATTTG
Source organism: Cololabis saira (assembly GCF_033807715.1). Taxonomy (NCBI): domain Eukaryota; kingdom Metazoa; phylum Chordata; class Actinopteri; order Beloniformes; family Belonidae; genus Cololabis; species Cololabis saira. The sequence continues at coordinate 51,805,302 of NC_084589.1, forward strand.
ATGTGATTTGTTTGAACAAGAGCAATCTGGGCACCGGCGTGTTTGTCCAGAGCAATCAGTCATAATCTCCGTGCAGCCCTCGCTCTCCCGATCTTTACACCGCCGTGAAACTCTTCTCAGAACCCTGACCCGCCGGTACCGACCCTGGCAGGGGCCGACTTCCCTTTATTTACTTTAATAACAGTAGTGAAGCACGTCCTTACTTTAATCATCAAAGGAAAGATAGGAAAGATAGCAGAGGCTGCAGACTGTGAGCTTCCCCCCACTGAGCATGCTCAGTAGGGTTATGCAAACTGTTATTACCCCAAACATTGTTTCTTTTACCTTAAAGGTTGTACAATTTACAGTTTTTTTCAATAAATAAATACTTTTTGAGTCATTTATTAGTACTATTAGTATTTTGAGAACACTTTATGTACTTGCGGTGGACTAACCATGTTTATTTACCAATCTTTTGGCACTTTTACACTAACACGCAGTAGGAGGTTGGAGAGAAGCTGCTGTGACGTATTTGATTGTGTATCTAAAGGAAGAAGACAGCAACACTAAAGTGTAGAACCTGGAGGAGATGATAGATAAAGATGTAGAACCTGGAGGAGATGATAAATGTGCTGCTGGATCTTTGACTTGTGTTTGATATCAACAATGAGAGTGAAAGAAGCTTCAAGTGGCAACGATTTTTAATGTTATTAGTTTTCTCAGCAAGCAGCTATGAAGAGACAGAGCTCCTGGTCGTTCCTTATCTCCGTCTAGATCCCTTTTTAATTCTCTCCTCAGCACCAGGTTTATGAACATCTGCACCTCAAGCTTGAGTTATGGTTTTGCATCAAAAACGACGCCGTCACTGACGTGCACCTCCCAAAAATTGTAACTACGCGTGGAGGCGACGCAGACCAAATGCAGACAGAGAGGGCTGTGATTGGTTCACTTGGTAGCAACGCATTTCCGGTTTCCGGTTTGAAGCAGTCGTGAACTTTCAGCGCTCTTTTCTTCGTGTATGTGTGATTTTTTTTTTTTGCACAATAGTTGTCCTTATCTCTTTGATTCACTGTGACCGGAGAAGTCGGATAAACCATTCAGGAAAAGATTGCGAATTAGCGGTCACGGGGGGTACTGCACCGCGGAGAAATGGAGTGATGGAGAAGTCCGAAGGTTCACGACGGCGTCACGGTGACGGCGTCGCGGTGACGGCGTCGCGGTGACGGCGTCGCGGTGACGGCGTCGCGGTGACGGCGTCGCGGTGACGGCGTCGCGGTGACGGCGTCGCGGTGACGGCGTCGCGGTGACGGCGTGTGCTCAGCGTTGGTTTAACGCAGAACCTTAATTCAGGCCTCAGAGTTGGATCCCCAAACAGACTTCTGCTGCCGTTGCTGCTGGAATAAACTGAACAAGAATCCGTCAGAGTCTCTTTCTCTGATGTCACATCCTGACTCAGACGTCTGACTCCAACCCCCCGACCAATCGGTGGCCTGTAGTGTGATGACATCACAGCCCGACTCAGCCACTTAGAACCTCGGCAGAATAGTTACAGGAAAGTATCTACTCGACACGTTAGACCCTAGTGGGAAAGAACCAAACCGAGCCGAGTAGGTACTAGTGGAAAAGCGCCATTTGTTCAACTTTTGTTCAAGTTTGGCCACATCGACGACCGTGACTGCCGTGAAAGGCGCCTAACAAAGAAAATGTATTATTATTATAGTTATATCGCTCTTTTTGTTTCCTCCAACACAGAATTATCGCGATACAAACAAACACAAATCAAGAGCTACTTGCGATAAAAGCAAAGTTACAAAACAAAAGGAAGAATAAACCCGGTGTTAAAAGCTTTTAAACTGATGTATTTCCATTAAAACAGAAATAAACAGATAAATAAGCCTTCAAAGCTTTGCTTATGATGAAGTACCGGACAAAACAATATAAATCGGCCGATATCGATATCGATATCGGTCCACACCGATCAGATCTCTAAATGATGTTGATCGATCTTGTTCAGGGTTGCTACACATTTTTCAAGGTCAAATTCAAGCACTTTCAAGGGTCATTTTCAAAATCCTCAAGCACCTTTATCGCTGGGGTAAAATATCTACAAGAATATATATACTCATAATTATTTTTTCCACTTTTTATCCCAATTATGTACATTGTATCGTGCTGTAAACATCTAGTTATGTTTCATCTTACTGATTTTATTTCTCCTCGTAATAACTAAACTATACAGTCTGCTTGATCTATACTTGATCCCACACAGACACATCATGTGGACAGGCAGTACTCTCTTGCGTCGTAGCCGCATATGGAACAGTCTATGGAACAGTCTACCAACTACAATAAGAGAATGTGATACATGATACATTTAAAGTTAATAAAGTTAATGGTTGCTACATAGGCAAACTTGTGACCATGTTTGACGTAACTGCTGTCATGTAGTACTGTCTTTATATCTGTTATTACTACTACCTCTCCTTTAGTTAATGCATTGTATTGTTTTTTAGTTTTTTCTCCCCATTCCCACAGTACAATGACTAAATGCTAAAATCAATTCTTCCGCACCACATCTAAAACAATAGCATGACCCGGTTTTGCAGCTGCAACCCCATTCCACCTACTATACCCCTTGTTGTTGTTGTTTTATTATTATTATTTATTTATTTATTGTTTTGTTTATCTTTTTTCTCCTTTTTAAGTCCATAACCCCATGCACCACGTACTTTATACCTCTACTCTGCACTTTATAGCTGTGACACTTTACTTTAGCCTGCTGCTATAACTTATAACAGTAACCTATACACTATAAATGTAAAAATACTATGAAATGTGTTATGTGGTTGGTTGTATCATCGTGATATTGGTTATATTATTGTACTATTGTATTTTTTTTCTCTTTTATTGAACATTGTTGCTCTTAAACTTGTTTGTTTTTATATTCTAGCCAATGGGAATTAGCCAATAGGCTACATTTGGTGCATCTGCTTTTATTTTTTAAAACGCATAATGATGTGCACTGTCCCTCCTTACCAAATACAATTGAATTGAATTGATCCCAATGTTGTGAAAGACAGAGTTATAATTTCAAGCACTTTCAAGGATTTCGAGCTTGTTTTTATTGGTTTTAAAGCAGCAGGAACTCCAACAATCCTCCAGGACCTTCCAGGTCTAGAGTTTCCCCCGGAATCGAACCTCCTACCTCCCATTGGACGAGCTTTAAGACGTCTTTAATCGCCTTTTAACTCTTATAAATCAACAAAAAGTGTCATTCTTTTGTCATTTTTGTGGCGAATCCCCGGCTAAAAATAACAGAATTGGCAAACTTTGTGGTAAACTTTGTGGTACAGTCCAGGAAAATAACTGTTCCGAAGGCGAGAGGAAGACGGGTGTCTTCACCAACAAAACCGGCTTAAAGGCGTCTTATATCACCTTTTAACTCTTATAAATCAACAAAAGGGTCGTTTTTGGTCATTTTTGGCTGTAAACATCTAGTTATGTTTCATCTTACTGATTTTATTTCTCCTTGTAATAACTAAACTATACAGTCTGCTTGATCTATACTGCATGATCCCACACAGATCATCATGTGGACAGGCAGTACTCTCTCGCGTCGTAGCCGCATATGGAACAGTCTACCAACTACAATAAGAGAATGTGATACGTGATACATTTAAAGTTAATCTGAAAAAATGGTTGCTACACAGACAAACGTGTGACCATGTTTGACGTAACCGCTGTCATGTAGTACTGTCTTACTGTTATTACTACTACCTCTCCTTTAGTTAATGCATTGTATTGTTTTTTTGTTTTTTCTCCCCATTCCCACAGTACAATGACTAAATATTATATATATATATATATATATATATATTCTTCTGCACCACATCTAAAACAATAGCATGACCCGGTTTTGCATTGCTGCAATCCCATTCCACCTACTATACCCCTTGTTGTTGTTGTTTTATTATTATCATTTATTTATTTTTTGTTTTGTTTATCTTTTTTTTTTCCTTTTTTAAGTCCATAACCCCATGCACCACGTACTTTATAGCTGTGACACTTTACATAGACACTTTACTTTAGCCTGCTGCTATAACTTATAACAGTAACTTATAAACTATAAATGTAAAAATACTATGAAATGTGTTATGTGGTTGGTTGTATCATCGTGATATTGGTTATATTATTGTACTATTGTATTTTTTTTTTCTCTTTTATTGAACATTGTTGCTCCTAAACTTGCTTGTTTTTATATTCTAGCCAATGGGAATTAGCCTATGGGCTACATTTGGTGCATCTGCTTTTATTCTGTAAAACGCATAATGATGTGCACTGTCCCTCCTTACCAAATAAAACTGAATTGAATTGATCCCAATGTTGTGAAAGACAGAGTTATAATTTCAAGCACTTTCCAGGATTTCAAGCCCCCGTAGGAACCTTGTTTTTATTGGTTTTAAAGCAGCAGGAACTCCAACAATCCTCCAGGACCTTCCAGCTCTAGAGGAGTTTCCCCCGGAATCGAACCTCCTACCTCCCATTGGACGAGTTCCCGGTCCGGCCGTCCTGCTCGGCCTCGAACACCAGCCGGGCCACGCGGGCCGAGCCGTTTAAATCCACTTTATCACAGGAGCTGCACATTAACATGGTCATGTGGCCCCCGGGCCGGGATCGCCCTGCGACGGCCCTGACGGGATCACCAAAGCCCCGAGCAGACTCTCATTTCCCTCTCATTTCCAGCCTCAAACGGCGTCGGTTCCGACCCAAATCCCCCACATAAGTGGCCAAAGTTCGCCGGGAAGGAGCACCGAGCCGAGCCGGTTTAAAGATGCCCGTTTTCTTTATCGAAAACTGAACAGGGACGAAGTCGGTTAGACGGAGCGATTCACTTAGAAAACAGGGGGGGGGGTGTTAAAAGTTAATCAAGAGTGGAGCCCGTTTTTAACGGTTTTAGTTCAATACGTCCATAAAAAAAACTGTTTAAAATACTAAAACTAAAAGATAACAAATAAAAGTTGCTAATTAAGTAGTAAAATTTAAAAATTTTAAAGCGTAACAAAGCGAACACCCCTCCGGCAAACTTTGTGGTACAGTCCAGGAAAATAACTGTTCCGGAGAAGTGGAGAAAGGCGAGAGGAAGACGGGTGTCTTCACCGACAAAACCGGCTTTAATGCGTCTTTAATCACCTTTAATCATCTTTAATCATCTTTTAACTCTTTTAACTCTTTTAAATAAACAAAAGTGTTGTTTTTGGTCATTTTTGTGGCGAATTCCCCCGTAAAAACAACAGAATTGGCAAACTTTGTGGTACAGTCCAGGAAAATAACTGTTCCGAAGAAGTGGAGAAAGGCGAGGAAGGCGGGTGTCTTCACCGACAAAACCGGCTTTAAGACGTGTTTAATCGCCTTTTAACTCTTATAAATCAACAAAAGGGTCGTTTTTGGTCATTTTTGTGGGGAATCCACCCCTTAAAAGAACAGAATTGGCTGTATTTCAGAGTTATCTTGAAGGGAGTTGTGATGGAATCGCTCTGGCGACCTATGGTGGCCGCTGGCGGCACCTGCAGCGGATATTTTTGGTATTTTTTGGTACTGTTAAAAACTGCCCATAAAAAACGGTTTAAATGACTAAAACTGAAAGATAACAAATAAAAATGGCTAATTATGTAGTTATATTTACGGATTTTAAAGCAAAACAAAGCGAACACCCCCCCGGCAAACTTTGTGGTACAGTCCAGGAAAATAACTGTTCCGGAGAAGTGGAGAAAGGCGAGAGGAAGACGGGTGTCTTCACCGACAAAACCGGCTTTAATGCGTCTTTGAACGCCTTTTAACTCTTATAAATCAACAAAAGTGTCGTTTTTGGTCATTTTTGTGGCGAATTCACCCCTTAAAAAGAACAGAATTGGCTGTATTTCAGAGTTATCTTGAAGGGAGATGTGATGAATCGCTCTGGCGACCTCTGGTGGCCGCCGGCGGGACGTGCAGCGGATATTTTTGGTATTTTCCAGCCCTCTGGAAGCCAAATAACGCAGTATTGTGTGTAAATCAGCCCCTGATAGTCACATATGCTATAGATAATAGAGCCGTTATCAGTGCGGTGTGTGTGCAGAGCAAACTGACATCTCACCTCCTGCCTCGTGCTGCAGCATCGCTCCAGCGGGTCTCGTGGATCGATACCAGCCGAAGGCGGGGATATGTATCTCTCTCCCCCGGCCGGGACGCACACGGCAAACTGAGCCGATGGAGGGTCACCTTGTCTGCAGCTGAAAATGAAAGTGGTCTTTCACGCGGCTCACATGATGCACAAGACATTAATAGATCAGGTTGTGAGTCTCCGCAGCCGCGGGCTCCGTTATCCGTTCATCAGTTTTACTCAAAATCAGAGCTTTTTATCTGTTTTTCTTTCATTTAATTCTCCTTTGATTTTTTTTTTTTTTTGTGTATTTCTGAGCAAAAAGTAACACTGCTTCATATCCCAACCGGTTCAGGAAAAGCACTTTCTGGCAGAGAGTTAAAACCCAACAGGTAGATGTGCATCTCTGCACGACTCAGCGTCTCTGGGGGCTTTAGCTTTGTATAAATTAAATAATGTTATTTTTTTTGTTAAAAAGGGTAGGCGTCATAAGCTTAGGCTTCAGTCTACACCTTTTGGTCCTTGGTTTTTATTAAAATTGTACCAAAAAATGATATATTTTTTGTATTACACTGACGATTTACACCTGTACTTTGGGTTATTTATTTGTATTGTGGAAATTGAAAGGACCAATAAACTAAACTAAAATAAAAACTTTAATGCTGAATTTATTCTCAGATTATACAGAAAAAAAACTTAATAATGTGGATTTTTGTTCCCATTTCGGCTTCGTTTTTTAGTGTTTTCTCCATTAATGGTCAAAGAAATGCAGAATTTCCTTAATAATTCCTGAGTTTAGTTGAAGTATCTCGTCTTATTTCTAATCCTGGGTAGTTTACGTTGAAGACTAGTAAACGACCCCCCCTGAAGCGATATAATAAAGCAGGTAACCCCCCCAGGTGTTCCCAGGTGTTCCCAGGTGTTCCCAGGTGTTCCCAGGTGTTCCCAGGTGTTCCCAGGTGTTACCTGCCTCTCAGCTGAGCTCCTGAGTCGGCAGCCGTCACCGTCGTCCACAGCAGAGCATCACAAGCATGACCCGGCACTTATTCATGAAGCATCCTCGGGTCTGGGACGGTGTCCTGCTCGGTCCTGGTTCTGGTCCTGGTCCTGGTCCTGGTTCTGGTCCTGGTTCCTGGTCTCGGTCCCAGTTCCTGGTCCCAGTTCCTGGGTGCTGCCGAGCGCCTTCTCTGCTGCTGGAAACTCGATCTGAGCTAAAAATAAAGGAAACAGCAGCAGCATAGTGCGAGAGGGGGAGTGTCCCTCGTGTGTGTGTGTGTGTGTGTGTGTGTGTGTGTGTGTGTGTGTGTGTGTTTATGCACACACCCCCTCCCTCGGTGTGGACATACACACAGAGTTTATCATATGTCAACATTTCCTTGAGCCCCCCCGCCCTCGGGCCCTCGGGCCGCCTCAGGAACTTCTCGTTGTTGTTTTGCTGCGGGCTGGAAGTGGGCGGGGCTTCCCGCCAGCAGGGGTCACGGGGTCACCTGGTTCCACCGCGTGACCGAGTCCCCCCCCGTGACCTCGGCGGCAGCTGAGCCGCACAAACCCCTCCATCCACGCAGACCCCCCCCCGTCCCGCCCGCGGCGGCCGCGCCGAGGCCGGCGCTGGCGCCGGCGCCTTTTCCTCGGCCTTGACGTCAGCGGCCTCGTCCCTCCAGGGATCGGTGTCGGGGCTGATTTCAGCTCAGATTAAATAAACTAAGTTAGATAACAAGTTAATATCCTAATTTGTTGATGTTTGATTGCACCTTTTTGTAAGATTGAGCCTGAAACTCCACATACGTTTGTTTTATCACCGCTCACTCTTATCTCATCTGCATTTTGGACTGATTTTGAGAATTTTATACACGACTGTCTCAGAAAATTAGAATATTGTGATAAAGTTCTTTATTTTCTGTAATGCAAAAATGTCATACATTCTGGATTCATTACAAATCAACTGAAATATTGCAAGCCTTTTATTATTTTAATATTGCTGATTATGGCTTACAGTTTAAGAAAACTAAAATATCATATCTCAAAAAATTAGAATATTCTGGGAATCTTAATCTTAAACTGTAAACCATAATCAGCAATATTAAAATAATAAAAGGCTTGCAATATTTCAGTTGATTTGTAATGAATCCAGAATGTATGACATTTTTGTTTTTTTAATTGCATTACAGAAAATAAAGGACTTTATCACAATATTCTAATTTTCTGAGACAGTCCTGTACATACACTGATACAAATATTCTGCTTGATCTACTTAAAAAAAATAAGTAAACTTTTTGCATGAGATTATTATGTAGATCAAGAAAGACTAGTCTTGGTATAAACTACTTAATTTTTTGTATGTAAATAATACATTTTACAAGTAAAGTTAACTTAATTGTGTTAAGTTTACTTTATTTACCAAAACTAAGTTGACTTTACTTGCCAAAATAAAGTTGCAAATGAATTTTGTACATACTAAAAATTAAGTAGTTTATACAAAGACTAGTCTTTCTTGATTTACATAAAAACCTCATGCAAAAAAGTTTCCTTAATTTGTTTTAAAGTAGATCAAGCTAGATATTTTTACTGTGGTTTCTACTTAAACAAATAAAGCATGTTTCATCTAAACGTTGGTCAATCTGCCCAATATAGATTAAAATTGTTAAAGGATTTATTTAGTTAGATTTATTTGTGTAGTAAACAGTGTAGTAAAACTTACTTTTCTATAACAATTATGGCTAAAGATGTTATCACTCAGTTTGAATCTGATAATAAATCATTACGTTACATAGTAAATCTTATGATTGCAATTGGTAAATTTCATAAACAAAAATCAAAATTCTCAAAATCACTCCCAGATTTCAAAGCTTTCCTTGGAGATTTTAATTTATATATAGACTCCCTTAAACTTATGTCAAACCAAAAGAGCGAACACACATTATTGTCATATTATAGACCTTTTTTCTGTCTTGCTTGATTAAGCTAATTTAATTTTATAGATATTATTATTTTATTCATTTATACATATATATAATTTTATATTTTATACTGTATTGCACAAGTTTTTGTGTATAAATGTTTGGCTGAAATAATTGTGACTTTAATGAAAAAGAGAGACGGACTGTATAAGAAGAACTGGACAACTCTTGGGAGTTTTCTTTGAGCCTCTTTGTTTATTTCCCCTCGGTTCTGTGATGCAGATGGGCGGAGCTAAGCCGTCTGGGCCACGCCCACTTGTGACCTCGAGTTGTTTATTGTCACTTTGTTGTTGTTTGTGATTACTCGTCGTCCTCGGCAACCTCCTGACTCCGCCCCCCGTGCGAGCGGCGAAGGACGACGATGACGATGACGATGACGACGTGTTTCCTCGTCAGAAACGAGGTCAGAGAGACGACTGGATGGAAGGCCGGCCCCCTTCCATAAGGACACGCCCCTTTCCATCCGGACACGCCCCCTCCCTGCCGAGGCATCCTCGAGCAAGGCAGAGACGGCCGTGACCTCTGACCTCAGACCGCAGTCTGTGGCTATCAAACATTACATTCAAAAGAACAATTAAAGCCAGTATGTTAATGAAATTAGCTATTTTATTTTCGTTTTTTATTTACTTTGTTGTTTTTAATTTTTTAATTTACATTCTTTGTAAATTGATTTCTTGGGAAAAAGGGGCAGATTAAATAAGATTCTTCTTCTTTCTGCTCCCTTTCATTCACAATTTAGGAACGTTTGTGTTTATATTCAATTGTTTGTTGTTTTAGTTTATCAATGAATGAAATAAAGAATAAATAAAATAAAAAATCCTGGTGGTCGGGGGAGGAACTGCAGGGGACCTTCCTGAGACTCGTGGTCCTGGTACCACAGACTCCTGGTCCTGTTACCACAGACTCCTGGTCCTGTTACCACAGACTCCTGGTACCACAGACTCCTGGTCTTGGTACCACAGACTCCTGGTACCACAGACTCCTGGTCCTGGTACCACAGACTCCTGGTCCTGTTACCACAGACTCCTGGTCCTGGTACCACAGACTCCTGGTACCACAGACTCCTGGTCCTGGTACCACAGACTCCTGGTCCTGGTACCACAGACTCCTGGTCCTGGTACCACAGACTCCTGGTCCTGGTACCACAGACTCCTGGTCCTGTTACCACAGACTCCTGGTACCACAGACTCCTGGTCCCACAGACTCCTGGTCCTGGTACCACAGACTCCTGGTCCTGGTACCACAGACTCCTGGTACCACAGACTCCTGGTCCTGGTACCACAGACCCCTGGTCCTGGTACCATAGACCCCTGGTCCTGGTACCACAGACTCCTGGTCCTGGTACCACAGACTCCTGGTCCTGGTACCACAGACTCCTGGTCCTGGTACCAGGCCCGTGGGGAGTCGTCTCTTTGAATTCAATTCAATTCAATTCAATTTTATTTATATAGCGTCTAATACAACAAAAGTTGTCTCTAGACGCTTTCCAGAGATCCAGAACATGAACATAAACATAAACCCCAGAGCAATTATTACATAAACAATGTAACCTTAAGCCAAACAGTGGCAAGAAAAACTCCCCTTTAGGAGGGAAGAAACCTTGAGCAGGACCAGGCTCATAAGGGGGGACCCTCCTGCCGAAGGCCCAGACTGGTGGGTCGGGGACGTCAACAGCACAGCAGGCAGGTGGAAGCAGCAGCAGGATGACCAGGGGTGGGGACCGCAGGCCAGCATGCAGCTCCCGAAGCTCCGGCCCAATCATCAAGTCCCAGGTTGGGGTGCAGGGTCGGGGAAAGGTTGAGAAGGGGCAGGGCCAGGGAGAGGAGTCTTTGGCTGATTTGTTAATCAAATCTCGTCCAGAGGAACTTTGCATGCCGCCCCGGCGGGAACAGAGCCCATGCAGTCCCCCCCCCCAGAGACCGGGCCGGGCCCGGCTGCCGGCTCGGGTTTCCTGCGTCTCAGCTCTCACAACTCCGGACTCACAGGCGCTAAATTTAGCCCGTGTTGGTCAGGGGGTCCGGTCCTGCTCCTCGGGACACTTCTGGACTCCGTCTGGACTCTACCCGGTTCTTCGGCCCGGTTCATGGACCCGGTCCGGGGCGAACTCTGACCCCCCGTTCCCGCTGGTGCCGCTCGGATTCTCTTCAAGGTCCAGAAATGATTCTACCGGTTTGCCTGGTGGTCCTGTTCAGCTTGCTGGGTGAGTCCCCGACCCGGGTCCCTGCAGGACCTGCAGGACCTGCAGGACCCGGGTCCCTGTAGGTCCTGTAGAACCTGTAGGACCCGGGTCCCTGTAGAACCTGTAGAGCCTCTCGTGCCCTCAGATCACAAATAAACAAATAAATAAAGTAAAATATTATTTTTAGAGTTGAACACTTAGATGAATCTCAGTTTTCACAGTTTTCTCTTCTACAACAACAGAAAACAACAGCAAATATAATAAAAAGTCTTTAAAATATGTATTTTATTAAAGGTTGTTAAGGTTTTATTTGTCAGGAGTTAATCTGGCATCACATGGATCTTAATTACTGAATAATAACTAAAACTAAATACAGGAAGGTGAAATACTAAGTACCCCCTGCAGTACTTCTTTAGGATTTAAGCCGGTCGGTTGGAGACAGATGCTGATGCAGATGTTGGAACAATGCTTAAAATATTAAAATATTTATGTATATATATATATATATATATATATATATATATATATATATATATATATATATATATATATATATATATATATATATATATATATATATATTTATATATGTTATATATATTATTTAAATATTTTAAACAATGATTTAACAATGCTTAAAATATTAAAATATTTATGTATATATGTATATATATATAGATATAAATATTTATATATATATATATATATATATATATATATATATATATATATATATATATATATATATATATATATATATATATATATATATATAGAGATATATATATATTTATATATGTTATATATATTATTTAAATATCTTAAACAATGCTTTACCAATGCTTAAAATATTTAAACATATATATTTAAATATTTTGAATATATATATTTATTTTTATATATATTTAAATATTTAAAATGTATGTATTTATTTATATATATTTATATTTAAAAAGGAGAATTGGGGTCTCCAGGAAATAACTGGTTTAGAGCGGCAAGGTACGGATGTGTGTCCCAGTTAAAGGACACGGAAACGGATTTCCAGGTCACATGAATTTATTTAACTGTATTCTGTAATAATACAAACAAGAGAAAAGCTATTAATATAGCGAAACCAAAATACAAGTAAATATCATAACATACATGTTTCATTAATGTATTCATCAATCAAATAATATAGCAAATGACCAATTAACATTAACACACCACCTCCAAAGAGGTTTATAAACAATATAAATTAACGTAGTAGCATAACTAATATACTATAGCATTTAACTTTAGCTTAAACAAAGTGTGAACGGATAAAAATGCTGATGTTCAGTTCACCTTATAACGTCAATAAACTCACCTTTAGGCATCTACACACAGTAATAAACTCAAAACACAGGTGGATGGATAAACAGGCAAAGAAAAGAGCACCATATATCTGCAGCCACATGGACGAAAATGTAAACTGCCTTCACTGCACAGCGTCGGCACACAACAGGTGTGATGCATTCAGGGACCGTTGGTAAGGTCTGATTAGTTCAGTAACGTAGGACAATTCGAACCACAATGGAAAAATGAATGATATATAATATTATGAACTAGTAACAACATAAACAGTGTGGGCTTTCTAACATAGCTGCCCCAGAGTGTCCGCATGGACAATCGAATCCAAGATAGAAAGGCCACTCAGGTAAGTGTATCCCCGACTTCATCGTCTTCAAGCTTAGGGAGCTGGACTAAGCAGACCCATACGCTCTCTCAGAAGCGTCACAGAAGATGTGAAAATCTCTGCTTGAAGTTGGTGAGTCTGCAGCTGCTGGTGCATAACCATCCGGATCAGGTCAGGAATCTCCTGTTTCCAGGCGAACCATCTGTCTCGCAGGCTCTGTGGTTGGATTGGGTCATCCCAGCCGATTTGCTCCTTCCAAAGATCCTGGACAAGAATCTTGGCTCTTGTTGTAAATGGTACAATGTAGCCTAGTGGGTCATATTGACAAGCAAGTACCTTATAGACATTCCTCAACGTGGGTTCAGCTCTCTCCACCGGTCTGTGTTTGTACCTCAGGGAGTCGCGGAGGCAGTCCCAACGTAATCCGAGGTTGGGTTAGGGTTAGGGTTGGTTCCTGAAGATCCATGCTGGTTTGGGAAAGCCTTAGCTCACTACTCTCAGATCTGGCGTCGGGTGGAAGATGTTCAATGACCGCTGGAACATTGCTGGCCCATTGGCGTATCTCAAAGCCCCCGGTGTGGAGTAGCTGGCGCAGACCATCGACGAGGTCCTTAGCTTCCTCCTCTGAATCTGAAAGTGCTGTGAAGGCAGTTATCCACATAAAATGACTGATCGACACAGTTGACGAGGTCGCTGTTGGATTCGCCTGTGTCCTGGATGTGCCGCTGCAGGGCATAGACGGCATAACAAGGCCTGCACGTAGTGCCAAATGGCAGGACCTGCCATTCATAAATCCTTGGCTCCTCAGACCTCTGCATATCCCGCCAGATGAAACACAGAACTGGTTTGTCGACTGGCAGAAGGCGTATCTGCTGGAACATACCTTTAATGACGCCACTCACAGCAACTAGATACTGCCGGAACCGAATGAGGACGCCTAGCAGCGATGGACCTAGGGCAGGTCCAGGGAGAAGAATGTAATTGAGGGAAGTCCCTTTGTACTGGAAATAGCAATTAAAGACAATCCTGTCTTTGTTGTTATGCGGCACCATATGGTGAGGTATAAACCACGATTCTGGGGTTGCTGTAGCTACCTCAGATGGCACCACCGCTACATAGCCCATCTTCTCCAACTTCTGAATCTCCTGGCAGTATACTTTGGCACGGTCACAGTCTTTGGCGAGTCTCTGCTCTGTACTTCGAAGGCTCGGCAACACTGCCTCCATAGGAACCTGGAGTGTTGTCGAATTGGCTCGACGAAGCAGCGGTGTAGCGTATCTCTGTATGCCATCAACAGTGACCCTGACAGTGGATGTCTGGAGTAGGTTTAAGGCTTGTTGATCCTGCTTCTCACTCATGTAGGGCAGCGTATCGACCTGCCAAAGACGCTCGACGTTCTTGAAGAGCTCACTGGTCTGTGAGACTGTTGAGGTGAAGACACTGCTGCTCTGGAGCAGAAACTTAGTCAGTACTGATGGGACCTTGAAGACGCCAACCAAGCTTGGTTTGGACTGCAATGGGTCCCCCTGGTGGACCCAAACGTACCGGCTCTATAGGTGTCAGGAGATGAGGCATGTCAGATCCGATAAGCAAAAGGGGTTGGACGTGGTACCACATGAGGCAAAGGTAGGTTGTGGAGGTGTTTGTATCTCCGTTGGAGAGTTGTCACTGGATAGGAGTGTTTGGAGAGACCCATGGTATCACATGTAAATGCCTGACGTATGTGATACTTCTCACCAGGTTTAGGCAGGGAGGACACATGAAATGCAGCTGAAGCACAGTGAAGCTGCACTACATCTTGGTGAACAGTCAGAAGGTTGAGTGTTTCAGGCTCTGAGGTGAGGTTGAGGTGTTGAACGGCTTGTGGCAGGATGATGCTTCGCACCGATCCATCATCAAGTACTGCAAAAGTCTCTAGTACTCGATCTCCATTATGAAGTAGGACCTTTACGACCTTCAGCATCACCTTTGGGGACCTGTTCGGTCTATTTAAGTACACCCTTGTGTTAGGAGTGGTCACCATGAGCACACTCTTCTGGGTTTGCTGGACTACATCATGCAGTACCATCAGATGCTGCTCTTTGCAGGTGTTGCAAGGTCGCTTGAAGGTGCAAAAATCGGGCTTGTGAGATCGTCCGCACTTCCGCCACCGCACTCCACATGGAGGAAAATGTAAACTGCCTTCACTGCACAGCGTCGGCACACAACAGGTGTGATGCATTCAGGGACCGTTGGTAAGGTCTGATGAGTTCACTAACGTAGGACAATTCGAACCACAATGGAAAAATGAATGATATATAATATTATGAACTAGTAACAACATAAACAGTGTGGGTTTCTAACTCTCCTGCCCCCCCAGCGCCGCGGTGCCGGGCCGGCTGTGCCGAGGTGGACTCTCTCACGGAGGCCGTGGCGGGTCAGCGGTTCCTGCTCGGCTGCATCTCCTGCAAGAGCCGGGAGGAGGTCCCGGCTCGGGCCACGGTGGACTGGCACTTCAGGCCGCCGGGCCAGGACCAGTTCTGGCACGTGAGTCCCGCCGAGTCCTGCACCGCTGGTTCTGGTTCTGGTTCTGGTTCTGGTTCTGGTTCTGGTTCTGGTTCTGGTTCTGGTTCTGGTCCTGGTTCTGGTTCTGATTCTGGTTCTGAGCCTGTCCCCCCCCCCCAGATCTTCCACTACGACCACCCCGACGCCGCCGTCCTGCACCAGGACTTCATGGACCGGCTGACGTGGCACGGGACGCTGAACCCGGACGTCCAGGTAACTAGAAAATAAATACTAACCCTATTTTCTAATTACAGAAAAGAACTTTACAGATAATTAATAGATCTGACTAATATTAACCAACAAATAATCTCTTTATTAAATATAATACTCCATGACATATAAATTCATATAAACATAACATAAACTTAAAATTCCATGACATCGTAGAGCAGAAAACTTCTTTTTCTTTTTTCTTCCTTTTTTCTTCTTTTTTTCCTTTTTTTCTTTCTTTTTCTTTTTTTCCTTTTTTTTCCCTTTTTTTCTTTTCATTTTTCTTTTTTTTGTATAATTAATAGATCTGATTATTATGAACCAACAAATAATGTCTTTATTAAATATAATACTCCATGACATAGTAGAGCAGAAAACTGTTCTATTTGCCTTTAAAGCCCAGCAGAAACTGCTTCCAAACTGCATTCAGGATTTGTTCCAAATAAAAGAAACCCGCTCTGACCTGAGGGGGAAACTCATGTTTGAGATGACGACAGCAAGAACAAATATTAAAAAGAGATTTACATCAATTAAGGCTAGAGAAATATGGAATAGTTGTGACAACGACCTAAAAATGTGCAGTTCCATCTACTAAGTTCAAGAAAAAAAAAAAGTATATTATCAAAAACATTCTAGAATGTGAAATGTCAATTTTATATTTTGTCTTATTTATTTTTTCTCTTCTTTATGCATTTTTTGTTTTCACCGATTAATGCTAATGTCTCAGATTTAAGTTGATCACAAGATAAAAAGGTTATAAGCTTTGGCTTCAGCTGCACCTTTTCAGCAAAAACCATGTTTATTTTACTTTTCATTTTTTGTTTTGTAAAAATGGCTTGTACAAGGCTTAAGACGGAAATAAAGACCATTCATTCATTCATTCATTCATTCATTCATCCATCCAGACCGGTGCCGTGTTCCTGCACAACGTGACCTTCAACGACACGGGGACGTACCGCTGCACCTTCAGCCGGGTCCTGTTCCTGAGCCCGACCAACCAGCAGGTCAGCGTGGAGAAGGAGGTGGAGCTGACGGTGGTGGCTGAAGGTGAGGAGCTCCGCCCGGCCCCGTCCTGGGCCCCATCCTGGGCCCCGTCCCGGGCCCCGTCCTGGGCCCCGTCCTGGGCCCTGTTGTAACCCGGGACTGACCTAGTTCTTTAGTTTTAGTTTAGTTTATTGGTCCTTTCAATTCCCACAACACAAATAACCCAAAGTACAGGTGTAAATCGGCAGTGTAATACAAAAAATATATAATTTTTTGGTATATATATATATATATATATGTACTGTATATATACAATTTTAACTAAAAACCAAGGACCAAAAGGTGTAGACTGAAGCCTAGGCTACCCTTTTCACAAGAAAAAATAAATAAAAAATGTTAGCTTTTATAAACTAGTGCATTTAGGATTTAGAGAATGAAACAAAATACATAAAAAAATCATATGAGAAGTTGCCCGAGTATAAACAAAATAACTGTACACAAACATACAGCATATTCCACATGTCATTACTAAATATCATTCCATACAGTAAATATATATATATATATATATATATATATATATATATATATATATATATATATATACATATATATATATATATATATATATATATATATATATATATATATATATATATATATATATATATATATATATATATATATATATAATACACATATACACATACAGATTCAGATTCAGAGAAACTTTATTTATCCCCGAGGGGCAATTGCAAGAACAACTGAGCAGCAAGACGTTGAAAGTACCAAATAGAATAATAAAATAAAATAAAAGCAGATAAATGAGGCATGTCTCATATGTATAAAATATATAAATATAAGAATGTCAAAAAAGTGTAAAATAGAGTGACTGTAGTGGTAGGAGGGGGGACGGCTGTGGATGGGGGGGATGTGTTTAGCAGCTGGAATTAAAAAGCAGGGTAGCTTTGGGGACAAAAGTAGCTCTCCTCCTCTCAGTCCTGCAGGCGCCTCCTGGAGGGGACACTGGAATGCAGGGTGGAGTATGTGGGAGGGGTCCTTCATGATTTTATCTGCCTGGCTGAGGGCCTGCTGGTTGAAAACCACACACAGAGTTCTGACCGGCAGGCCGATGATTTTCGAGCACAGTGATGCTCAGCAGTCTGTTCCTGTTCTGGATGCTGAGGGAGTGGAACCAGCAGGTCATTGAGAAGCTGAGGGAGTGGAACCAGCAGGTCATTGAGAAGCTGAGGGAGTGGAACCAGCAGGAGAAGCTGAGGGAGTGGAACCAGCAGGTCATGGAGAAGCTGAGGGAGTGGAACCAGCAGGTCATTGAGAAGCTGAGGGAGTGGAACCAGCAGGAGAAGATGAGGGAGTGGAACCAGCAGGTCATGGAGAAGCTGAGGGAGTGGAACCAGCAGGTCATTGAGAAGCTGAGGGAGTGGAACCAGCAGGTCATTGAGAAGCTGAGGGAGTGGAACCAGCAGGTCATGGAGAAGGTCATGATGCTTTCCAGGAAGGCGTAGTAGAAAGTCATCATGATGTGAGTGCTGACTCCAAAGGAGTTGAGTTTCCTAAGGAGGTACAGCCGTTGGTGACACTTCCTGAGAATCTCCTCTGTGTTGGCGGAGAATTTCAGGAGGTTGTCAAAGATGGTGCCCAGGTATTTGTATTCCACGACTGTCTCCACTGGCTTCCCGTGGATGGTGGTGGTGACTGCAGCAGCCAGATCCCTCTGTCTGCTGGAGAAGGTCACCACCATCTCTTTGGTCTTGCTGGGGTTTAGTTCCAGTTTGGAGCTGTCACACCACTCTACGACACATATACATACACATGTCCATAGGTACATACATAGGTACATGGTATTTATAGGTGCTTTTGAATTGTAATAACGTGCTGCACATTTTCATTTCTGTATCTCAGCTGTTCCACAGATTAACTCCTGTCACTGAGATGATCTTTGTTTAACGTTGGTCCTGACCCGGTCCTGACCCGGTTGTGACCCGGTTGTGACCCGGTTCTGACCCGGTCCTGACCCGGTCCTCTCTTCCAGCCAACCGCGAGCTGGCGTCCGTGGTGTCGGAGATCATGATGTACGTGCTGGTGGTGGTTCTGCAGCTCTGGCTCATCGTGGTTCTGGTCTACTGCTACAACAAGACCTGGGACGAGCACGAGGCCCGCGAGGCCCGCAAGGCCCTGAAGAACCAGAACACGTGAGTCCGGCCCGCTAACACGGCTAACGCGGCTAGCGCGGCTAGCGCGGCTAACGCTGCTTCCTCTACAAAGATTACGACTAAATATCGTCGTCAACGAACCTTTATCACCGGAGGAAAATGAGACGAAAATGCTGGTCATGTGACAATAATGATAATTAAATATATAATGGAATATCGTCAACGAATAAAAACATACGGAAAAGTATTAGGGCCAGGCTGGAGAGAAATAAAAACAGTCGAAATGTCAAGAAAAATATGGAGATGTCGAGGAAAAAGTCAAAATTTTGTGAATAAAGTTGAAATGTTGAGAATAAAGGCGAAATTTTGACTTTACCCTTGAAATTGTACTTCAACATTAATCTCGACATTTCGACCTTTTTCTCGACTTTTCGACTTTTTTCTCAAAGTGCACAATAAAAAAAAAATCTTCCCCTCTCAAATATTTTTTCTCCTGCATGGCCCTAATACTCTTCCGTAAAAACGTAAAAACTAAAATGTAGATTACAAATGAAAAACTCTGCTAAAATGTGTCTTCATTTTCGTTGACCAAAACAAGATGAAATGTTCTAGCAAAGATCCTTAATGTCCATGTTTTCAGTAGTTTCCAAATGAGAGTGTTCTGTATCTGGAATGAATGTTTTCTTGAGTCTATAAGGTAACAATAAGATAATTAAAGCTGCAAGCAGCGATGAACGGGCCCTCGCACTCACGGCCACCGCCCCCATAAGCATATCAGAAATGACACCACCCACGACTTCCTATGTCAAACCATTCAAAAGTTATAGCAGAAAAAAGGAACAACCAATCAGAAGAAGGGGCGGGGCTAAATCAGGCCAATGAAGGTCAATGACTCCATACAGAGTCTGATGACACCACCCACGACTCTCTATGTCAAACCATTCAAAAGTTATAGCAGAAAATCGGGACAGCCAATCAGAAGAAGGGGCGGGGCTAATTCAGGCCAATGAAAGTCAAGGACTCCATACAGAATCTTATGACACCACCCAGGACTCTATGTCAAACCATTCCAAAGTTATAGCAGAAAATCGGGACAACCAATCAGAAGAAGGGGCGGGGTTAATTGTCACCAATTATGGTCAAGGACTCTATACAGAGTCCCATGACACCACCCACGACTCTTTATGTCAAACCTTTCAAAAGTTATAGCAGGAAATAGGGACAACCAATCAGAAGAAGGGGCGGGGCTAATTCAGGCCAATGAAGGTCAAGGACTCAATACAGAGTTTCATGACACCACCCACGACTCTTTATGTCAAACCTTTCAAAAGTTATGGCAGAGAAAAGTATTCTAGGGGGCGCTGTTGAGCCGTTAGGCCACGCCCATTAATGCACACCATGAAACATCAAATTTATCGCCAGGCCTGCCTTGCATGCAAAATTCGGTCACTTTTGGGGAACTATCAAATATGGACCAATCAGATGAAGGGGGGCGCACTTTTTGGCGTCGAGTGTTGCCACGGTAACACTTTTGAATGAGAAAAGTAATGCGCGTCGTCGCAAGATGGAGACGCATATTTTGATGTTAAAAAAAAACACAAAAATTTCTGACAATAAACTTTGCATTGTGCTGGGATCGAACCCGCGACCTCTCACATGAAAGACGGTGACGTTACCCCTGTGCCACGAATCAACTTGGCCGTTTTCTGACTGACTGATTGAGGACAGACCAACATAGCGATATAATCTGAGTCCCGAATTGTTTTTTCGTAATTTTTAAAATATTTGTAAGATATAAATATTAGTAAAACCCCACTATTTGTGCTTTTGTGAATAGCATGTTCCAGTCTTTACTTCCTAGACACACACACTGCATGGAAGGGAGCGTTTGATTTATTGTTCACATAACATTACTTTTATTTTTTCACAACCTAACCACGCACTTTATTTATGTCATTTGCACCGGGCAAGGACAAAAAATAAATGATTCCACCAAAATTGCAGAGATTTTTGTGGTTGGCTGACACATTACCAGCATATTTCAAATATGTCAAACCATTCAAAAGTTATAGTCAGAAAATATGGACAACCAATCAGAAGAAGGGGCGGGGCTAATTAAGGCCAACGAAGCTTAAGGACTCTATACAGAGTCCCATGACACCACCCACGACTCTCTATGTTAAACCATTCCAAAGTTATAGCAGAAAATCGGGACAACCAATCAGAAGAAGGGGCGGGGCTAATTAAGGCCAACGAAGCTTAAGGACTCATCACAGAGTCCCATGACACCACCCACAACTCTCTATGTCAAACCATTCAAAAGTTATGGCAGAGAAAAGTTTTCTAGGGGGCGCTGTTGAGCCATTAGGCCACGCCCATTAAGACCAACATAGCGATAAAATGTCTGGAACTTTTTTTTCCTAATTTTTTAAATATTTGTAAGGTATAAATATTAGTAAAACACTACTATTTTTATTACTTTTTCTGTAAATATTTTACCGAGGTTCTAACCGGGCTGAGCACGGGTCTATTTCTGACGTCACCATATTACAGGCAGCTGATTGGTCGGGGAGCGGGGCCGTCACCTACTCGCCACTGATTGGTCAGGGGGCGGGGCCGTCATCACCCTACTCGCCACTGATTGGTCGGGGGGCGGGGCCGTCATCACCCTACTCGCCACTGATTGGTCGGGGGGCGGGGCCGGCAGACGTTTGAATCAGGAAGCGGGACTCTCTATGTCAAACCATTCCAAAGTTATAGCAGAAAATCGGGACAACCAATCAGAAGAAGGGGCGGGGCTAATTAAGGCCAACGAAGCTTAAGGACTCATCACAGAGTCCCATGACACCACCCACAACTCTCTATGTCAAACCATTCAAAAGTTATGGCAGAGAAAAGTTTTCTAGGGGGCGCTGTTGAGCCATTAGGCCACGCCCATTAATGCAAACCATGAAATATCAAATTTATCACCAAGTCTGGCTTGCATGCAAAATTTGGTGACTTTTGGAGAACTATCAAATATGGACCAATCAGATGAAGGGGGGGCGCGCCTTTTGGCGTCTAGCGTCGCCACGGTAACACTTCTGAAAGAGAAAAGTAATGCGTGGTGTCGCAGGATGTAGACGCACATTTTGATGTATAACACACCTGGGTGCACGTTACGGTTCGGGCTGAATTAACTGCCGAAGGAATGGCATAAATTTCGCCAAAATGACACAATTTATTCAAAATGGCCGACATCCTGTTTGGTTTGGGCCATGGATCCAAGAGACTTTTCTTTAAGTTGTGCCATGATACAGGTGTGTAGCGATTTTCGTGCATGTACGTCAAACCGTATTGTGGGGCTTGAGGCACAAAGTTTTCCGGGGGGCGCTGTTGAGCCATTTTGCCACGCCCATTAATGCAAACCATGAAATATAAAATTTATCGCCAGGCCTGGCATGCATGCCAAATTTGGTGCCTTTTGGGGAACTATCAAATATGGACCAATCAGATGAAGGGGGGGTGCGCTTGTTGGCGTCTAGCGTCGCCACGGTAACACTTTTCAAAGAGAAAAGTAATGCGTGTAGTCGCAGGATGGAGACGCACATTTTGATGTATAACACATCTGGGTTCATGATACGGTTCGGGCTGAATTAACTCTCGAAGGAATGGCATAAATTGCGCCAAAGTGACACGATTAATTCAAAATGGCCGACTTCCTGTTCGGTTTCAGGCATGACGCCAAGAGACTTTTCTTTATGTTGTCCCATGATACAGGTGTGTACCGATTTTCGTGCATGTACGTCAAACCGTATCGTGGGGCTTGAGGCACAAAGATTTCAAGGGGGCGCTGTTGAGCCATTTTACCACGCCCATTAATGCAAACCATTAAATATCACATTTTTCGCCAGGCCTGACTTGGGTGCAAAATTTGGTGACTTTTTGGGCATGTTAAGGGGGGCAAAAAGGCCATCACTTTGTCAGAAGAAAAAAAAAAAAAATAATAATAATAATAATTAAAGCTGCAAGCAGCGATGAACGGGCCCTCGCACTCACGGCCACCGCCCCCCATAAGCAAATCAGAAAAGACACCACCCACGACTTCCTATGTCAAACCATTCAAAAGTTATAGTAGAAAATCGGGACAACCAATCAGAAGAAGGGGCGGGGCTAATTAAGGCCAACGAAGCTTAAGAACTCAGTACAAAGTCCCATGACACCACCCACGACTTCCTATGTCAAACCATTCAAAAGTTATAGCAGAAAAAAGGGACAACCAATCAGAAGAAGGCGTGGCTAATTCTGGCCAATCAAGGTCAAGGACTCCATAAAGAATCTGATGACACCACCCACGACTCTCTATGTCAAACCATTCCAATGTTATAGCAGAAAATCGGGACAACCAATCAGAAGAAGGGGCGGGGCTAATTAAGGCCAACGAAGCTTAAGGACTCATTACAGAGTCCCATGACACCACCCACGACTTCCTATGTCAAACCATTCAAAAGTTATGGCAGATAAAAGTATTCTAGGGGGCGCTGTTGAGCCGTTAGGCCACGCCCATTAATGCAAACCATGAAATATCAAATTTATCGCCAAGTCTGGCTTGCATGCAAAATTTGGTGACTTTTGGAGAACTATCAAATATGGACCAATCACATGAAGCGGGGGCGCGCCTTTTGGCGTCTAGCGTCGCCACGGTAACACTTTTGAAAGAGAAAAGTAATGCGTGGTGTCGCAGGATGTAGACGCACATTTTGATGTATAACACACCTGGGTGCACGTTACGGTTCGGGCTGAATTAACTGCCGAAGGAATGGCATACATTTCGTCAAAATGACACAATTTATTCAAAATGGCCGACATCCTGTTCGGTTTCGGCCATGGCTCCGAGAGACTTTTCTTTAAGTTGTGCCATGATACAGGTGTGTAGCGATTTTCGTGCATGTACGTCAAACCGTATTGTGGGGCTTGAGGCACAAAGTTTTCCGGGGGGCGCTGTTGAGCCGTTAGGCTACGCCCATTAATGCAAACCATGAAATATCACATTTATCCCCAGGCCTGGCTTGCATGCCAAATTTGGTGCCTTTTGGGGAACTATCAAATATGGACCAATCAGATGAAGGGGGGGTGCGCTTGTTGGCGTCTAGCGTCGCCACGGTAACACTTTTCAAAGAGAAAAGTAATGCGTGTAGTCGCAGGATGGAGACGCACATTTTGATGTATAACACATCTGGGTTCACGATACGGTTCGGGCTGAATTAACTCTCGAAGGAATGGCATATATTGCCCCAAAATTACGCAATTAATTCAGAATGTTCAAAATGGCCGACTTCCTGTTGGGTTTTGGCCATGGCGCCAAGAGACTTTTCTTTTAGTTGCGACATGATACAGGAGTGTACCAATTTTCGTTCATGTACGTCAAACCGTATTATGGGGCTTGAGGCGCAAAGTTTTTTCTGTCTGAACCAACCAGATGAAGGGTGGCCGCGCTTTTTGGCGTCTAGCGTCGCCACGGTAACGCTTTTGAAAGAGAAAAGTAATGCGTGTGGTCGCAGGAGGGAGACGCACATTTTGATGTATAACACACCTGGGTGCACGTTACGGTTCGGGCTGAATTAACTGCCGAAGGAATGGCATAATTTGCGCCAAAGTGACAGGATTAATTCAAAATGGCCGACTTCCTGTTCGGTTTCTCGACATGACGCCCAGAGACTTTTCTTTAAGTTGTGACATGATACAGGTGTGTACCGATTTTCGTGCATGTACGTCAAACCGTATCGTGGGGCTTGAGGCACAAAGTTTTCAAGGGGGCGCTGTTGAGCCATTTTGCCACGCCCATTAATGCAAACCATGAAATATCAAATTTTTCGCCAGGCCTGACTTGGGTGCAAAATTTGGTGACTTTTTGGGCATGTTAAGGGGGGCAAAAAGGCCATCACTTTGTCAGAAGAAAAATAATAATAAGAAGAAAAATTCCTGCAAATACAATAGGGCCTTCGCACTGAAGGTGCTCGGGCCCTAATAATAAAAATTCCTGCAAATACAATAGGGCCTTCGCACTGCAAGTGCTCGGGCCCTAATAATCAGATAACCTTGTTTGAATTGTAAAATGGGTTTGGATAAATACAATCTTTGACTAAAACTAGACTAAAATGGACAATTCTGACTAAAATCATCATCCATCCGAGATGAAGACTAAAATGGCTAAAATCAGCCAAAAATGCTCAGACTTTTAGTCGACTCAAACTTGACACGACTAAAAGGAGAATGAACGAGACTAAAACTAATAAAAACTAAAATGACAGTTTGACCCAAAGACTAGACTAAAACTAAAACTGAAACAGAAACGATCTATTCTGAGATGCGAGGCCTCGGGCGGGACGGCGGCCCCGTTGCATCCTGGGAGTTCTCTTTCTGTTCATCGATCTCGACCGACTTTCCTCTTCTTTCTCTCTCTCTTCCAGGCTGCTGGTGTCGAAGGACAAGTGCGACGTGAACCTGGTTCCTCCTGACGCCTGACTGGGTTTTACTGCCGTTTGAGTGTTTTTATAGATAATTTTGTAGTAAAGAGATGTATAATTAGCTGGCTGAGGTAGATTTTGAGGGGGGGGTTCCTGCATGTTTATGATGCCCTCCCGGATCATTCCCATCATCACTGCTCACACTGAGGGAATGAAACCTTTTAAAGGCACTGTATGTAGTAATACCACCCCTTACCACACGGGGGCGGCGTTACTGGAAGTTCTTATTTCTAGGTTGAAACCAACGAGGAACCGACCTCTGACCTCCAGGAGCCGACTACAAACCTGATACCAGTTGTTTTATTGCTGTTGTTTGTCTGAGATTAAGGAGGTTTTAAGGTTTTTAAATAAACAATTAAATGAAATAAACCGAACGCCTGAACGCCTTGTCTGTTACTTACATAATAATAATAATAGTAATAATAATAATAATAATAATAATAATAATAATAATAATAATAATAATAATAATAATAACAATAATAATAATAAGGTCTGGATCTACCGGGTCGGGGGGGGGGGGGGGCGGGGGGTCATGAAGAACAGGAGGATGAGGAGGAAGAGGAAGAGAAAACAGGAGGAGGGGGAAACAGTAGGAAAAAGGAGGAGAACCAAAAATGGCTTTGATCAACCGTCCAATCACGGTTCTTGTAGTTTTCTGTTGAATAAATAAAACCATCAGTATGTCACCCCCCCCCGGAACCACACCACCCAGCATGCCGTGCAGCAGCCCCTCCGGAACGTAGACATATATACTTACGCCACGTTTCCACATAGCCGGGTATTTACAAAACCGAATATTTCCCCCTCTACGTTCTGAAAAATTCCATCGTTTACACGAGATCGTTTTCAAAATCTCTTCATTTACACGAACCTGCATAAATATCTGTTAAGGTGCTATGAGCAGCCAAACCTACAGGGGGCAGTGTAACGAGAAGATAAAGTCATGCTAGCCAATCAGAATCCTGGAAAAAAACATCAACAAATGACACGAATGAAGCCTGAATAATATGGTTCCGCGTCAAAACGACGGCGTAGCCTACGTACGGTGTGCGTCGCCGCTAGGGTTGCCACCCGTCCCGTAAAATACGGAATTGTCCTTTATTTGAGAAAAAAATGTTGCGTCCCGTATTGAACTAATACGGGACACGATTTGTACCGTATTTTCATTAACTTTTACACCATATTCTAGTTGAATTGTTGAAATAAGTTAACTTTTACACCATATTCTTGTTGAATTATTGAAATAAATTAACTTTTACACCATATTCTTCACCTGTAGGTTATATTACATCTGGGCTGATGTGGACATACATAGCATAGGAGGATATTTCAGTTGCTAGTATGGTTGGCTGTCTGTACAGTCATGCAAGTTCAATGCTATTAAAGCACTTTAAACTTTAAATCAAAGCATTTAGTTTTTTCATATAAAATAAACACATTTTTATTCAGTTTAGAAGTTTTGGGGCTTTTTTTTGGCTCCTGCACTGCTGAAATCAGGGCGTCCCTTATTTCTATTTCTGAAAGGGGGCAACCCTGGTCGCCGCGTACTCTACGCCGTAGCTCTGCGTTGGTGTAACGTGGAACCATAAATCAGCCTTGACTGCCAGTTACTTCCAAGATGAACCAGAGTCTTTGGTTTGGAGTGACAGAGAAGTGGAGTTACTTTTAAGTGTGACTTTAGAATATAAAACAGGTAAAATACAAGAAAATATTGACGGTTACAAACTAATTGTAACCACAGGTGTCACTCATGACGCTGGTGACGTTTCTGTCTCATAATGTGACGTTCTGAAGAATAAATGTCCGTTTCTCTCCGTTTACAAGCAAACGTGAAGACGGAGTTTTTGAAAATCTCCACTTTGGCCGGAGTTTTCAGGAATGATGGTTTTTGGAGACTTTGAGCTTCGTTTTCGTGTAAATGAACGACCAAAACGCATGAAAACACCAGCGTTTTTGCTACGTGGAAACGGGGCCTTAGACGCCTCATGACATGCTGGAACGTAATCCAGCGTCGCCGCCATATTAGATGGGTCTCCTCTTTTTTTTTTTTCTCCAAACTTTATTGAACAGAATTCTGTAGGGTTTACAATAAAAGGCAAATGAAATAAAACAATCAATTATCTACAGATATTCAACATTGGGTGGGGGGGGGGGGCAAAAAAGAAAGATACATTTACTGACAAGCTATGGGAAGTGTATTAATAAAAATTAAGAAACATAGACATTGTTTCATATAAGCTTTTGGCAATATTGTTTTTTTCACACATCAGTTTAAGAGACGCTAAGTACAGTTTACATTCATTTTTCAAAAGTACAATGGAGGGTTTGCTGTTATTCCATTTGCATTTATGTATGTGATATTTACCTAGTAATATAATTATGTTAACCATGTTTGATATATTTCTTGGAAGATTATCCATATAAATTAAGATTTGGTTGGAGTCAAAAGATGGTTGTCAATCCCAGTGTTTAACCAGCTGTAGGTTCCTGTCAGAATTGTAATGACATTGGGCAAGAGTAGAACAAATGCTAAACCGTTTCCGGCTCTTCTAGGCAAAACCCACCGGGTTCTACAACAAAGTTAAATCTTTTGCGCAGAAATTCAGCAGCTGGGTATACGTTGTTCGAAATCTTAAATTGCATCTCTTTTATTTTTGGGCCTATTGGCCATTTGATAAATGTACATAATTTATTAGTTATTATTTTGTCAGTTCCTATTTTTAATTTGACTGGTGAGTTAAAATAAAAAAATAATTAGCATTTTAGAGCTTTTCCAATAATCTTGTTATTACATTTCTGGGTATTCTGAGTATATGAATGTATTCTGTATCAGCTGTATTAAAGGAAGTGGGATGGCTTTTAGAATATGATAGAATTCTGTGGAAGAGCAATTTATATTATATTTCTCAATAAATGAATGAAACTGAAGAAATTGGCCATTTTCATCCATTAGATCAACAACAAATACAATCTTTTTCTGATACCATTGTTGATAAAACAAGGTTTTCCTATTGATTGTAATGGCCCTGTTATTCCACAAGGTGGTGGCATGTCGTGTGAAATTATGTGTAAATATCATTTTCCAGAACTGCAAAATGTGTTTATGGAAGTTTGATAACTTGATAGGGAATTTAGAGATTTCAAAGTCACAACTCATAACAAATTCTAACCCTCCAACTTTCTAGAATAAGCTCCTTGGTCTGTGGGAGGGGTCTCCTCACTCCAGGCTAAATTAACTACACTGGAGTTACAGAGTTACAGTTACAGCCAATATGCGCAAGAAGCTGCAAAACATTTCTTTTTCAAGGGTTTAACCTCCCCAGCCCCAGTTCAAGCCTAACAGGGTCGTATAAGACCCTGGAATGACCTGGATTTATGTATCTTTTTTTATATATAAATATATTTATTGAGGGACAATAAGAGAGAAAAAAAAGATTCACAATAACAATAGAAATATTAATATTTCCCCCTTTTTAACTTTTCATAACAATAATTAAACAAAAATAAAGAAATTATATTAATAAGAAAGAAAAAAATGAATAAATATAAATAAATAAATACAACAACACAGCCTTCTCCCCTTCCCTCCCTCGTAATCAATACATTACATCATTCAAAATCATTTAGCTTCTTTTCACATATGCATAACAATACTGGAGCAAATGCATAATAAAGTAAATAATCAAGTCCTGAATCAAGTAAATAATCAAGTCCTATTCCAACAGAATACAGTATTTTTTCTGGAATGCTATAAGATGCAAGTTCATTGATCCACTGTTTGGGTGCTGGGGTTTTTCTGATTTCCAGTTTTTTAAAATAATTTTTTTTGCCGGAGTACGACCTGGATTTATAATGTTTACTTTTCCTTTAAAAACGTGTACTGAGCTGGTACAGTAAATATGGGAGCTTGTATGTATATGTGTTACAGAATGACATGTATAAAAACGTTCACATAATGGCCTAAGGACAGCTCATGACTCATAAATACAAATGAACAATCAAACTTGTTTCTTTATTAAAATATAAAATTAATTAATTTATACATTTATCAATATGCCATACCATATGTCTTTGTTAAAGAGCATAATACAAAGTCTTTCAGCATAAAAGTACGTATTTTTAATGTGTCACAGCGTCCCGTATCATAACTAAATCTCTGCCGTTTGTAACAAACCAAACCGTGTGAAAATCGGGTAAAAATTTGGGGAGTTATAAATGATTGTAGTCGGGGATAAAACCTTCCTCAGTAGAAATAAATGCACTGGATTATAAAACATCTGGATTATGAAACATCTGGATTATGAAACATCTGGATTATAAAACATCTGGATTATAAAACAACTGGATTATGAAACATCTGGATTATAAAACAACTGGATTATGAAACATCTGGATTATGAAACATCTGGACTATAAAACATCTGGATTATGAAACATCTGGATTATGAAACATCTGGATTATAAAACATCTGGATTATGAAACATCTGGATTATGAAACATCTGGATTATAAAACATCTGGATTATGAAACATCTGGATTATGAAACATCTGGACTATAAAACATCTGGATTATGAAACATCTGGATTATGAAACATCTGGATTATAAAACATCTGGATTATGAAACATCTGGATTATGAAACATCTGGACTATAAAACATCTGGATTATGAAACAACTGGATTATGAAACAACTGGATTATGAAACATCTGGATTATGAAACAACTGGATTATGAAACATCTGGATTATGAAACAACTGGATTATGAAACATCTGGATTATGAAACAACTGGATTATGAAACAACTGGATTATGAAACAACTGGATTATGAAACATCTGGATTATGAAACAACTGGATTATGAAACATCTGGATTATGAAACATCTGGATTATGAAACAGCTGGACTATAAAACATCTGGATTATGAAACATCTGGACTATAAAACATCTGGATTATAAAACAACTGGATTATGAAACATCTGGACTATAAAACATCTGGATTATAAAACAACTGGATTATGAAACATCTGGATTATGAAACATCTGGACTATAAAACATCTGGATTATGAAACAACTGGATTATGAAACATCTGGACTATAAAACATCTGGATTATAAAACAACTGGATTATGAAACATCTGGACTATAAAACATCTGGACTATAAAACATCTGGATTATGAAACATCTGGATTATGAAACAACTGGATTATGAAACAGCTGGACTATAAAACAACTGGATTATGAAACATCTGGACTATAAAACATCTGGATTATAAAACAACTGGATTATGAAACATCTGGACTATAAAACATCTGGATTATAAAACAACTGGATTATGAAACATCTGGACTATAAAACATCTGGATTATGAAACAACTGGATTATGAAACAACTGGATTATGAAACAGCTGGACTATAAAACATCTGGATTATGAAACATCTGGACTATAAAACATCTGGATTATAAAACAGCTGGATTATGAAACATCTGGACTATAAAACATCTGGATTATGAAACATCTGGATTATGAAACATCTGGACTATAAAACATCTGGACTATAAAACATCTGGATTATGAAACATCTGGACTATAAAACATCTGGATTATAAAACAGCTGGATTATGAAACATCTGGATTATAAAACAACTGGACTATAAAACATCTGGATTATGAAACAACTGGATTATGAAACATCTGGATTATGAAACAACTGGATTATGAAACAACTGGATTATAAAACAACTGGATTATAAAACAACTGGACTAAAACTGAAACAGCTGGATTATGGAATTAGTATGAAATGACTGTGGACTTTGTGTCACGAGGCTGGGACTCATTCTTGAACCAATTTGATTCCCATCATATTCTGACTAAATGTATTTACCCATCATACCTTGTTGTAAACATTTTTCTATTCAAAATGCCACATGACCTTACCAATGGATTTATTTGAATACGTAAAAAACACAAATAAAAACTAGATCCATATGGCATCATTACCTACAGGGATTACTATGGAGCTAGAACAGTCTCATAATTCACAAATGCACAGGACAAGTTTTACAAATGCACGGACCGATTTGCAAATACACACACCGTTTCACACGTGCACAGGACAAGTTTTACAAATGCACAGAACGATTTGCAAATACACACACAGTTTCACACGTGCACAGAACAATTCACACGTGCGTAGGACATGATACACAAATGTATTTTTGATGCACACACAAATATAACCTGATTTACACATGTTTTTTTGTCTGTGAGCTGCGCTGGATTTGTGTGTGAGTTTTGAGACTCTCCTGACGTGACGAGATCCACACATAGGTTTTTTTTAACACGGAAGGATCTGCAACCAATCAGATTAAAGGGGCGGATACACCTGCTGTTTGAACTGCGTTAGCGCTGTTCACATAGAAAAGTGATTAATATTTCAAGATAGTGGAGTTAAGATAAATAAACACCAACAGAAGATAAAATATAAATAAACAGGATGGAGAGGAGATCACTGTTGCTTTTCTTGTGATCCCGGTAAATAAAACAGCGCGATTGGAGATGGTTTGTGGGACTGTTCAACCAGAGCCGTCGGGAGAGCTCTTAGTCCTGCCGATGCAGAAACTGATGATGAAAAACAGCGGAGATTTTTGTATATTTGCTCTGTTTGGTTTCACGAAGTATTACTGTCCCGCTGATTCAGCTCAGAACCAGACAGACAGCAGAGAGCTGCTGCGTCTGCCTGGCGGGGACGAGCAGCGGCCAGGTGGAGCAGCAGCGCACATGTCAGGAGATTAATTTACCGACATATCTGGAGTAAAGTCGGTATCAGTCGACTGATAACCGAAGAACCTCTGTATCCAGCTCAGATGTTTGATGATCGGTGGACTAAACCCCGACCAGCATCATCACGGCTGCATCTTCCCATGCATGACTCTGCACCGGGAATGTGTTGATCTGCCACCGCTGTTTTGACACACGTTTGTCTCTGTGTGGTGGGAATGTCACATCATGAATGTGAGGATAACAGCTGCTTGTTTCTGACCTCCAGGTCTGGTCACTGGTCAGCTGGTGTCTGACCGGGACCAGCGCCGCTCGCGGGCAGAGCCAGAACGAGACTGCAGCAATATTCACCCCGTCAACAGGCTCGTTCTCCTGAAAGACACCTGTAGTTCAAATACATAAATATCTCCGCTGTTTCTCATAATCAGTTGCTGCATCGGCAGGACTTGGAGTGCAGTCTGCTGGCGGCTATGGTTGATCAGCCCGACAAACCATCTCAGATCGCGCTGTTTTATTTACCGAGATCACAAGAAAATCAGAGCAGTGATATCCTCTCCATCCTGTTTATTTATCTTGTATCTCCTGTTGGTGTTTATTTATCTTTATTCCACTAACTTGAAATATTAATCACTTTTCTAAGTGAACAACGCTAACGCAGTTCAAACAGCAGGTGTATCCGCCCCTTTAATCTGATTGGTTTAGAGTGAATCGTCCCCCACGTAGGTCTGCTCTTATGATTGGCTGAAACAAATGAAGACATCTGATTGGTTGCAGATCCTTCCGTGTTAAAAAAAACCTATGTGTGGATCTCGTCACGTCAGGGGAGTCTCAAAACTCACACACAAATCCAGCGCAACTCACAGACAAAAAAACATGTGTAAATCAGGTTATATTTGTGTGTGCATCAAAAATACATTTGTGTATCTTGTCCTACGCACGTGTGAATTGTTCTGTGCACGTGTGAAACTGTGTGTGTATTTGCAAATCGTTCTGTGCATTTGTAAAACTTGTCCTGTGCATTTGTGAATTATGAGACTGTTCTAGCTCCATAGATTACAGCTAAAGTTGAACATACTTAACTATATAGGCTACTTAATATTTGTACACTTGTACAAATGACAAAGTCTATTTCTTGTATTTATTAGCAGCTGTAGACATTTGGGTACTAAACAAGTTAGAACTTCGGTAGACCCTTAAACTGTATTTATCCTCTATGTAATCTCAATGAATGCCGTTTCCTGAACAATACATTGTACTCAGGGCTATACATGAACTTTTTTCTTCATCAATAGTTTGGCTCGTAGATGTTCATTTTACTAACTGGAGTTGTTGTTGGCGCTGGTGCCTGCAAAATCGTTCTGCTTTCTCCCTGACTCAAATATTTGTTTGCATTCAAACACTTTTTTCTTTGATTGAAAAAGTTTTTTTTTTTATTGAAGTGATTTTTTTTCTTTTTGAAGAAACCTCTTTTTTTATTAAATGATAAAGACACAAAGGTCCTACCCATAATATGGCCCAAACACAAAACAACACTACTTCAATCAAAAAAGTTGCTATTTGAGTCTCAAATATTTTTTTGCATTCAAACACTTTTTTTCTTTGATTGAAATACGTTTTTTTTGATTGAAGTGACATTTTTTTTTCGTTTAAAATATATTTTTTGATTGAAGCAATCTTTTTTTTGATTGAATAATTAAGAAACAAATCTACCTCCATATAAACTTAGCAAAATGACAGAAATGTCGCCACCTGCAGGACGATTGGTTGCACCGCAACAGCAAACGGAGAGGAGGGGAAACGCGTTCCAGATAAAACCATAATAAACCAGATTAAATGAGTTTCTCTTTCAGACACGTGGCCCTGGAGAACAACTAGACAACAACCTGCCAACAATCTGTCCCCTCTGGAAACTTAAAGGCCCCAAAATAAACCAGCTCCACTTTCCACTGAGTCAATCTGGTCATCTGCTTTTGTCGCCTTAATAACCTTTGTGTTTTGCTTCTTACTCCCTAGGGGTATTCCAGAAAGCGGGTTTTGTGAAAACTCTGAGTTTGTTAATCCTGAGAAGAGGGAAACCCGGAGTTTTCAGTTCCAGAAAGCGATGTAACTCAAACTCTGAGTCAGTTACTACGGCAACTGACCCTGTGAACCTAACCTGCTCCCTAGCAGGTTTACTTCAATAAACCCTGAGTTTCTCTCCGTCTCCTCCCTCAGTGGCATCAATTCAGCCAATGGGCCTTTACGTAATGCACATCCGTTTTCTGCACCACGGACAGTAAGCGGCAGTTAGAGAGCAGAAAAAGCATATCTGACAAATGCAATTTAACTCATTCGGTTCACTTTATTCACTATGTCAGTGCAACAATATCACAGGGACATCCCAGTTTAACTTCAAACAGTTAAAGTCCAAATGCAAAAAGCAGAGGGAGGGAGCAGAAGACAGAAAGAGAGAGAGAGAGTAAAAAAAAGTCAAATATTTCCCTTAACCCTTTATAGGGCACTCATTGAAATACTTGGAAATGTACAATTTCAACCCTAGAGTGTTATTGGGGGCTACTACCAGAGTATTTTTCTTTCTTTTTTTATTCTTGATGCAAATCAAGGTCAAAGAAGTTACCATATATGGTTCCTTGCCCATTGTGGGTGAAATTGTACCCATACATTGGATATGTATAAAAATACAAAAAACACATACAACATAATATTTATGATACTCTCTTCATAGAGATATTAGAACTTTTCTCCATAAATGGTACAACTTGACTTATAGGGCTTCTCTTTTTCTCCATCCATATATTTCGTCCAATCAGTCCAATCAGCTCCTGACCCTCTCTCTCCACCAGCAGCAGGCAGGTTGACCATGCCATTGACCATGCCACAGAACAAGAAGTGAAGAATAGCATTAGAATTAATGCTGGTACTGATATTATGCTATACAAATCTGTGGCAACATCCAATATTGTCTTACCTTATAATGCGCTATTTGTAAAACGAAAACACCCGAAGTATGACTTACTAGATGCACCGGGCATATGTCTACAAAAGGACACTGTCACTTGAACTAGTTTGACCATAAGGGGGTGTATTTGTAAAAGAAATACACAAAGTATGGCTTACTAGAGTATCTGGCATATGCCTATAAAAGGTTCCTTAGTCACTTGCATTAGTTTTACCACAGAGGGGCGTATGATCATATATGGGGTCACCATTATTCATGCTAACTATTTCACTGATTTCACTAATTCTGCACAAACAACACTTATCTCATCAGTTAGCACCATCTTTCAAACACATGCTGTGTGAGTGTCATCAACTTAGCATGGTTAGTTTCAGCTTTATGAACTTTTGTGTGGAAGAAGGTAGGAGCAAAAATGTGAATTTTCCCCTTCTTGAAAATCAATGAAGTTCCCGCTTCTCCAGGGCTCTACTGATTGGTCAGATGCCATGATGACACTGTCTGTGAGAAAGCATGATCTGTGCTGATTGGTAGGATTAACTCACATGACTTCAACACCTCACTGAGAAGTGTGGGGAAAGTAGTTTTTCATGTCCACGGAAATTACCGTGTATGGTTACTCGCCCTATAAAAGAGTTAAACAGATTTATAAGAGGGTAGGGTGATTTAATATCTTACCTTAAAATGAACTTGCATAATTAATCCATCAGTGGCTACAGCCTCGTTAATATCTTCTGCTGCTGGGGCAACATTGGACCCATCACTTGCCTTCTTTCTTTTTTTTTTAAGTTGCGTGGTTGTCTGCTTCCTTTTCATTTTTGTGACGTGAAGTATGTGGATCTTTTTTTGTCGCCGGTTACCATGTATCAGGGCTCCATTGATGATGGCTTTTTATTTTCTTCATGCACGCGCTTAAAGCCTGAATTATGGTTCTGTGCCAAATCAACTTCTCCGTCACTCCATTTCTCCGCGGTGCAGTTCCCCCCGTGACCGCTAATTCGCAATCTTTTCCTGAATGGTTTATCCGACTTTTCCGGTCACAGTGAATGAAAGAGATAAGGACAACTATTGTGCAAAAAAAAAAAAAAATCACACATACACGAAGAAAAGAGCGCTGAAAGTTCACGACCGTAAACCGGAAATGCGTTGCTACCAAGCGAACCAATCACAGCCCTCTCCGTCTGCGTTTGGTCTGCGTTTGGTCTGCGTCGCCTCGACGCGTAGTTACAATTTTTGGGAGGTGACGTCAGTGACGGCGTCAGTGACGGCGTCAGTGACGGCGTCAGTGACGGCGTCAGTGACGCCGTCAGTGACGCCGTCAGTGACGCCGTCAGTGACGGCGTCGACGCGTACCCAGGGCCGGTTCTAGAAAATGATGACTAGTGGTGCATTTCAGATCAGAGGGGGTGCACATGCCTGGCATGTTATTCAACACTAAATTATGCATTTTCCCATAATTTCAAGTGGAATAATAATAGCAAAACAAGAATATTTGAAGTGTATTTCAAGTGCATTTTTGCAGCAATGTCGCTGCAGAACAAAGAAAATGCTACATTTAGTCTGGGCTACCTCACCCATCAGACAATCTAGCAACAGAAAATAAAACATAGCAACAAAAAAAATTTAAACATAAATATACAGGACTGTCTGAGAAAATTAGAATATTGTGATCATTACAAATCAACTGAAATATTGCAAGCCTTTTATTATTTTAATATTGCTGATCATGGCTTACAGCTTAAGAAAACTCAAATATCTTATCTCAAAAAATTTGAATATTCTGGGAATCTTAATCTTAAACTGTAAGCCATAATCAGCAATATTAAAATAATAAAAGGCTTGCAATATTTCAGTTGATTTGTAATGAATCCAGAATGTATGACATTTTTGTTTTTTTAATTGCATTACAGAAAAATAAAGGACTTTATCACAATATTCTAATTTTCTCAGACAGTCCTGTAAACGTGCTTGCGTCGTTGTGCTTGAACCACTTCCGAAATAAATATCCATCGTTACTTTGTGTTAACGGAGCAGCAGACAGCAGCACTGGCTGATTTATGGTTCCGCGTTGCACCAACGCAGAGCTTACGGCGTAGGATACGCGGTGACGCGAACGTATGGTGCGCGTCGCCGCATATCCTACGCCGTAGGCTAGCCGTCGATTTAACGCGGAACCATAAATCAGGCTGACGCGCGCGCATTTGTCAGTTTTCTTTTCGTCTTTTCAACTGAGCAAACATAAACTGAGGGTGCAATGCATGCTTTTGCACCCTCGTAGACCCGGGCCTGCGCGTACCACACGCCGTATGCACGGCGTCGTTTTGACGCAGAACCATAAGAGCCTAACTCAAGGTGAACATACTCAGAGTTGATTGAACTAACTCGTATCCGCTGTTCTGGAACCGAATACTCTGAGTTTCCTATCTCAGGGTAAGGGCCAATCCCAATACACCCCCTACTTTCTACCACTAGCCCTAACTCACTACCCAAAAATACTGCCCTAAAAATCAAGCCACAAATTTTAGGGCCCTTGTAATCTTCCCAGGTTCCTGTCCCAATACTCCCACTACCCCTACTTTTCAGCACCACCCCATAATTTTGCTTGCTACGTCACTGCGTGGTTTACGTTCGGGTACGTAAGCGACTGCGTAGTTACGTTTGCACAAACGTCACATCATATCAGGAAGCCCAGAGCTAAAAGCTGTTTTAATTTCAGCTGTAGCGCTGTTAATATGACACTTTATTAGCTGTCCCATTCCTAAAATCGTTAAGTGCGCGAGGGCTCCCGGCAGACATTTTGAGCCCTTACTGCTCCCTTCCCGCATCTCCGCAGACTTTTGGAAAGGGAATTACTCACCTGCAAGTATAAATACATATCCCACTGGTGATTTAAATTCAGAAACTGTTGTCCTGTGAGGATTATTCAACGGCCCTATTATTTCCTTTACAAACCGGGAGCTAAAATGTTGTTTTCTTCATCATTTTTTTATTCATAATTTGAGGTTCAATTTCATTTGTTTTCATTTTATATTAGACAAATCCTCAGTTGACCTGCTGGTGTTGAATAAACAAGACTTGCTTTTCTTTAATCTGAGTACAGTGTTTGAATTAAGATTCCATTTGTTAACAGAAATGCATACATGTAAATACTAGCAAGATAGTTTTAGATCCAACACAAACAAGTCAGGCAGTAATTAGTTATTCATTTATTTATGACCACAAAATTTAAACAATTTCAGCAAGTTGAACAAAAACGTTGCAGTAAATAGTAATAATATAACTGTAATATTTAGCTCAGGTTACCATCAATTTATACGCTCTCTTACAAAAATGAAATGACATCATGCTGAAAAATGGAAAGTAATATTAATTGGTCATAACACAGCTGGAATATTTAACTCAGGATACCATCAGTTTACACGCTCTTACAAAAATGAAATTACTCGGTGATTGATCCTGGCATACTGGATGCGCTGGTATGGGTAGATTGAAAGAAAGACAATGTTAACAAGGAACTAGACAATTTCCTCGCAGAAATTTCGAGAGTGCCACGTGGGCTGCTGCACATTTGTGTACATTATTGCATTTTGCAAGCAATAAAGGTGAAGGACTCACATATCGGCCAATCAGAAGAAGGGCGGGGCTAATTTGCACCAATGAAGGTCAAGGACTCAATACAGAGTCCAATGACACCACCCATGACTCTCTATGTCAAACCATTCAAAAGATATTGGACTATAACATATCGGCCAATCAGAAGAAGGGGCGGGGCTAATTTGCACCAATGAACGTCAAGGACACGAAACCGAGTCCAATGACACCACCCATGACTCTCTATGTCAAACCATTCAAAAGATATTGGACTATAACATATCGGCCAATCAGAAGAAGGGGCGGGGCTAATTTGCATAAATGAAGGTCAAGGACTCAATACCGAGTCCAATGACACCACCCATGACTCTCTATGTCAAACCATTCAAAAGATATTGGACTATAACATATCGGCCAATCAGAAGAAGGGGCGGGGCTAATTTGCATAAATGAAGGTCAAGGACTCAATACCGAGTCCAATGACACCACCCATGACTCTCTATGTCAAACCATTCAAAAGATATTGGACTATAACATATCGGCCAATCAGAAGAAGGGGCGGGGCTAATTTGTATATATAATATACAAATGTAAATATTTATATGTATAATAATAATAATATACATATATGTCCCATGAACCTGTTCCCAGCAGGACTGGGGATCATGTAAGGTCAAAAGGTCAGGGTTCAGATTCCTCCATTATCCAGGTTATAGTATATGAAGTCTGTACTGACTGGGTCATGTGACCAGTTCTGGGTCAGTCTAATCAGTCAACAGCTGAGCTCTTGTTGCAACAACAACCTCGAAATGAGGAAGGTTCTATTATGATTATAAAGAATAATTTAAAATGAAACTGAACATATATAAACTGCATATGTTGATTAACTAATGTGCCTATATACTTTAAAACTAATGTCAATGTGATGAACTAGTGTGTGTATTCTGAGTTGTCTCTGGAGAATTCTGTACCAGGCACGAGATAAGGGGGGCCCCAAGCCACCCCTACTTTCAGAGGTAATAAACATGTTCTCAGGAGGAGAGACCAGCAGATCTGGCGGGACGATTGACCAAGCAGGCTGCAGGAGCCTGCTCTGCCGATCTCCCTCATGAGGCCTACTTTAATTCTATCCCAGTCTTGTGTCTTTTTATTTACCTTTTCCAGCTCAATTAAAGAACCCGGCGTGATTCAATTCGATCACAACAATTTGGGGGCGTCGTCCGGGATTGAGATCAGGAGAGAGGTAATTATGAAAAAAAAACAGCTGGTTGCGAAAAAGGCGAGGACACGGCCCGCGCGGCAAATTCAGGGTAAGCAGACCGTTTATCTGCATTGGATATACTCAAATCAAGACCGTGTCCAAAGTCTTAAGTAAACACCCAGCTGCTGAATTTAAGAACTTCTAAATTTAAGGAATGATAACGGCTGAATTTAATAACTGCTAAATTTAAGGAATGATAACGGCTGAATTTAATAACTGCTAAATTTAAGGAATGACAACTGCTAAATTTAATGAAGAAAGGACAAAGCTGGAATAGAAATAAAGAGGAAATATATAGAAATTAAGAGGAATACGGTATTTATTAAGGGTTAGAGGCCCCAAAATTGTCATGGTTTTAGGCCATTTGGCATTTTTGAAAGTCTCGGGCATGGCTGCCCCACCGTAGTACCGACGGGCACTACGGATTTGCTTGGTTAGAGTCCAGGGATTTGAGACCCCCCGAATTCTAAGAGCTGCCAAAGAAACTTTGAAAAGAAAAGTTGATGGTATGCATGGAGGATGGAATAGGATTTTGGAAACTGTAGAGAGGTTTAAAATGCCCGAGAAACTTTAAATGTTGAGGGTATTTGGCTTTGTGAAGATATTATAAGACCTAAGTTGACATGAGCCTGAAAAATAGAAATATAGATGGTAAGATTGTGAATTATATGTAAAAAATTCACCAGAAACTGCTGGCCTGGCTATGAGAAAGGAGGGGCTGCGCTTGTGGGTGAAGCGCCTGCATTTGCATGTGTGCTGGTGTGTGTATGTGTGTATGTGTGTGTGACAGAGACAGAGACTGCGTGTGTATGTGTGTGAGAGAGAGGGAGAGAGAGATGTGAGAGATAATGTGTGTGTGTGCCTTTGTGTATTGTATGTTCATGGAACTTTGTAGATATATTCTGTCATTTTAAGAGAAAGAAAAGTATGATTTAATTGACTTCGTGGTTGGCTTTGGAATCGAAATTGGTTAAAGGCAGAAAAGGTAAAAGAGAGATTTTGGAAGTTGCAGGTTCAGATGCCATGGTCGTTAAAGTCCTCAGTCAGATCATGATCTGCTTTGAGCGATAGCAGATTTTATGGTGCTTGGAGATGCAGAGAAGCAGAGATGCAGCGTTTCTCCGATGGAAAGAGGAGGGGCTGTTTGGGTCTTTCGGCAGCACAGATAACCAGTAATGCTTTAAAAAAGCTAGAGATTATGTTGATAATAATCTTATTTAGGGGTTGAATAGGTGACAAATTTTAGAATATATTTGGATATTATAAGATAAAATGTTAAGAAGTAAAAGGTTTAAATTCATATGAGCCTCTCTCTGTTGACTTGGTTAAAATAATATGAACAATGAGCTTCTTTAAATGATACATTCTGTGTCTATAAAGGAGACTTTTTATCTGTTAAAAATACATGAGCTTCAGCTTCTCTGTTGACATTTTTTAAGATAACATTAACAATGAGCTTCCTTAAATGATGCATTCTGTGTCTAATAAAGAAGACTTTTTTATTTGATAAAGCATATATGAGCTTCGAGAGAGGACTTTTTGGGAGTTTGTTTGTTTAGGTTAAGAATGTTTGTCTGTGTACTGATTTTGGAATCTGTGATAGTAGGGACATTGTAATTTCTGTCTGTAATTTGTATAGTTGAGGTTACTGTCATTTTTGGGAAGTAGAAGTGCTTTTGCAATTTTTATTTTATTTAGGAAAAGGACCAGATTGAAATGATAAATTACAAATATGCGTTAGAGGTTTTACAATGTTATTTAGGACTTTTCTATGGTTATTAATATTAGGACAGTCAGTGGATAATTTACTTTTACATTTTTGAACAGGGTTTGTCACTTTCTGTTTACTGTAACTGTTGCTGAGAGAGGAAAAATATATAAAGATTATTTTCTTTTTACAAACATTGGTTAGTTCTCTATTAGCGAACCAAGGATTTTTTAAATAAATTCGGATTAATTTGAACAAGAAAAAAAAAAAGGGGAACTTTGGAGTGCCAGGCGCAGGGTCGTGGCTGAGGTCAAGCCAAGAGATACTGTTAGTAAATCAGCATTAAACACACACAAATTTTATGAACCACCTTGAGCACCCAAACCCACATGCCATTCCACACACGAAGGATGGGTGGACAAAAGGGGAAGGCCCGGGGGTTTGGCGAGAGGGTTGCCATAGAGACCCAGGAGAGACACGCCCCACAAAGAGACACCAAGGGACTCGCTGCTTTGGAGAAAAAACAGACTTTACCATTCACACGCCCCCTCAGGATGAGGGTGGGGCGCAAACCCTGAGACATTTTTTCCTCGTGTCACACAAGCTCCCTGTGACCTGATGGGGACAGACCAACTGATCATGTTGGGGGTGATGATTCAGTGTGGTCCCGATGGTTTGACGCTGACCTTTCTGGACGTGGGCCACGGACTGACCCGTACGAACTACAGACTGGACGATTTTTTCTAGGGCCGCAGAATGCCCCCTACTTGAAGGAGACTGACGAATAA
Organism: Cololabis saira; assembly: GCF_033807715.1. Lineage (NCBI taxonomy): Eukaryota > Metazoa > Chordata > Actinopteri > Beloniformes > Belonidae > Cololabis > Cololabis saira. Next base: position 51,847,726 of record NC_084589.1, read on the forward strand.
CGATTTGGTCAGAAAGCTCACTTCTCCGAACTGCAAAGTTTGGTATCTGCTTACTCCAAACAGGTCGGAGACGGACGGACAGACACGGACCTCACAGACAGAATGGGTTCCCCTGTGAGTCATCAAGAGACAGTGGTCGGAGCCAAGGTGGACAGGACCCAGAACGAACCTCCCACGTCATCCGACTCCACAGGAAAGGTGACACGTGGTGTCAACGATCGCAGTGGGCAACACCGGACCCCCCCATGAAGATAAGGACCCCAGATCCGGCTGGATCATCAGCGTTTATAAAAGACCTTAGCTCCCAAGAAATGGGGCAGAATAATCCCCTGAGCCGGTCCACCGGGTGTTCAGAATAGTCTACCTCTGACCCTGAAGAGGAACAATAAAGAAGAAAGAAGATACATAGGGTGATCTCTGATTAGAGATCAAAAGGGGGAATATTATGATTATAAAGAATAATTTAAAATGAATGTGATGTGAATGTGATGAACTAGTGTGTGTATTCTGAGTTGTCTCTGGAGAATTCTGTACCAGGCACGAGATAAGGGGGGCCCCAAGCCACCCCTACTTTCAGAGGTAATAAACATGTTCTCAGGAGGAGAGACCAGCAGATCTGGCGGGACGATTGACCAAGCAGGCTGCAGGAGCCTGCTCTGCCGATCTCCCTCATGAGGCCTACTTTAATTCTATCCCAGTCTTGTGTCTTTTTATTTGCCTTTTCCAGCTCAATTAAAGAACCCGGCGTGATTCAATTCGATCACAACAGTTCCGGACTGGCTGTGAGAAAACCCCAGCTTTCCTCAAATAACTCTGATTTGTGAGAAAACCATAGCTCCTAGCAGAAAAACAAAGACATCGTGAGAGCGACAGAACCCAGCAGATTCTGACATACTTAATTTTATTCAGATATTCCTTAAAATGTGTTAGTAACGGCAGTTCGAAAACAAAAATGAGATTTTTTTGAAGAAAACGTTTTTTTTACATTGCAGTCAATGGAGACAGAGGCAGGAATTTGCGTGGCTGTTAGCCCCGCCGTTTAAATTTTGTTCATACCACGCCTGTCAAAGTCACATTTTATGAATCCCAACACCTATGTCTACATTTTGACCAAAAATTATTTGTTCAGCTTTTACGGTTCGGCCTTGAGCTTGAGTTACAAATAAAAAACATGGTCATTTTTTGACTGTTCGCTCACTCTAAACAATTAGAACTTCACTCTAGATTTGACAAAAAAGTGATTTCCAGTCCTCGCTTGAGCACTCATATCTTGAAAAGTGTACATTTTAGGAAAAAACAGCTTCAGGTTTGGAGAGAGAAGAGAAGTTTTCCTTCGTTTTGAAGTTTGAATGACAGTTCTACGTGCAAGTATGAGAAAGATACGTGACTCAGAAAAAAGGTGAATTTTGTCTTTTTTCTCCCATCCGCTTTGAATGGCGCCATAGAAATACATGGGGAAATGAGTTCCCCATTAGTTTGGAAATTTGGAAATGTTTTTGCACTTTGTGCAAAAACTATTTGTGCAATCGCTCTGAAAATCCACAGGACTGTAGCTAAATTCAGGGCCTACAACTTTCTAAATCAGTTCAGAATTGTTCGAGTAACGGTGTGCGAGTGGTGATGCCCCAAATTTCTCCCAATGCATTCCGGATGGCGCTAAAAGCGCACATTTGTGCACGTTGCGCAAAAACGTGCACGCCAATCGCTAATAAAAGTCATAGCACACGATTCACGCTTAATACGCACGTTTCTACGTTTTTACTTTTTGCGTTTTCTCAAAGCTGTAGGAGGAGTAGCGAACCGAAATCTGTCCGGAAAATGAATAATAATAAACCCGCAGGATAACATTAGTGCCTCTGGCTTCGCCAGAGGCATTCCTCCTCCTTGCTATTGCATAGCTTTGGAGGAGGAGTGCCTCTTGCTGCAGCCGTGGCACTAAATACATATTGTACTGTGCGCATGTTTAAATTGTGTTCTTTGTTGAATTTTATGCTCCTTTATATAGGCTACCACTTTGTTTTCAAACATCCGTAGGATGATCATTCCCAAACGTATAATACCAGTACGTAACATTTTGATCTGACGTGTTTCTGGTTTCTGCTAAGTGCTGTCCCATTCTTATTTATACCATTTGGAGTCCTCACACCCTCGCACACTTGATCACGTGACGCTGACGTCACTGAAAGTCTGTGAGGGCTCAGGGCTTGAGGGTTTAGGGTGGAGTTTGGGATTGGGGGCTATTTATACCATTTGGAGCCCTCACACCCTCTCACACTTGATCACGTGACGCTGACGTCACTGAAAATATGTGAGGTTTCAGGGTTTGAGGGTTTAGGGTGGAGATTGGGATTCAGCATGCTATTTGGCGGGCTGGTATTACGGTCTAAGGGGTCCTTCTCTGAACAACCACACTTGGTTCCTATGCTCCACGTAACATTACAACACAGTGACAGAAAACTATAACAGATGAAAAGCTGCTGCTATTCATTTATGCTGTTGAGAATTCTGCACTCAAGGTTAAGTCAAATGTATTTTAATTTTCTTATTGATTGTGAGTTTGACTGGTTGTCATTCAACTTTTGAACCTAGTAGGTAAACTACCTCCTTTTGAAGTGAAATGTATTTATTTTTGTTATTGCACTATGCTGCACTTTTTGTTTTAGTTTACGATTTCATGTTTTACATTTTGTGGCACCAGTTTGTGGCATCAGCATAAGCTTTGTTTTGATCCAATGATGCAGTCAGTGAAAAAAAAATATATAACCATGTTGGAGAGAATGGACAATACATTTTTTTACTTAATTTACTTTACTTTTTTTTACTTTACTTTTTTACTTAATTCATTGCCAAAAAAAGTGATCGGATCGGGAAAAATTGGGATCGGCAGAAACTCAAACTCAAGTGATCGGGAGCTAAAAAATTCTGATCGGGACGACCCTAATAACAATTAAATATATAAGTTATACAAAAGCCAAAAAGACAGATCGTATAATAGTAAAGTGATAATTGCAATATATAATTGACTCAGAATGCTATAGTTATATAATAGTAGTATAATGTAATGTGATAAATGTTTTCTGTACCCCACAATATCTGTTATGAAAATATTGCACAAGGTTATCACAGTGTTGCACTATTTGGATGAAATCTGCTTTGTTTAGGTCGTCACGTCCCGGTCCTCCACCCCTGGCTCCGATCCCTCATCAGTGCTGGCTCCGGGACTCTCCTGTGTTTCCATGGAGATGCTCTCTGACCCTGACCTCTTCCTCATCTTCATCATCAGCACCAGCAGCAGGATGACGACAACCAGCAGAACGACGGGAGCGGAGATGACGTGGACTCTGAATGAGTGGAAAGACTCCACCCTCCAGCTCACGTCCAGCCGGTTGTCCAGACTCAGGTGAGACGCTGCACAGGTGTACTTGTGCTTCCTCTGCAGCTCCTCTTCATCCACCATCAGCGTCTTCCTCAGCTGGTAGAGACCGTTGCCGTTGGGCAGCACCGAGCCAACGGTCATTTGGTCCTCGTCCACGGGTTCACCGTCCCGCAGCAGCGTCAGGTTGATGTGGCGAGGGTAGAAGTCTGTGGCCAGACAGGTGATCTGGGCCCCGCCCCCCCCCGGCTGTGATAGGAGGCGTAGTCGAGGTCGAACACGACGCATCACCAGGTGCTTGTTGCTCTCCAGCAGGCGTCGCAGAATCTGGACGCAGAAGGGCAGGTAGACCTCTGAGAAGAACATCTGCATCTGACTCTGCTTCAAGTGTCCAACTGGAAATCCCAACCGTCACCACCGCCGTACAGGAAGTGAGTCGTGTTGTAAAGGATGCTGTCGGCATCATGACCATTTGCTCCATCCCTGAACGTGATGAAATCATGCTGACCGTCTTCTTGGACCTCACAAGCCACCATCCTCTGTTGAACGTAGACGCCTGGAGAGGTCAGGTTCAGCTGTTTTTTGACTATGCCCAACCTCCTCTTCATCTCCATTATACTCTGCAGCACCACACCCAAGGCTACCTGTCCCAGGTCAAGCTCCTCCCCTCTCTCACCTCCAGCACCAACCTTCATCACTCTGTTGGTCTCTGAGTCATAGTACCCCACCTGGATGTCATCCAGCATCAGAACCCCGGAGAACTCTGGGAACTGGGTTGGTCCTGAAATGTAGGTGGCCAACATCCACATCGAGTGCTTTCCAAAGCCTAAAACATTCAGAGAATTATGGGTAAGACACAGCATGAAGATCAACGTGATCATCAGATCAATTCAATTCAATTCAACTCAATTCATTAAAATTTTATTTATATAGCATCTATTACAACAAAAGTTATCTCTAGGATCTTTCCAGAGACAGAGAACATGACCCCCATCATTATAACATAAACATAGACAATAGCAGGTAAAAAACTCCCCCAGTGGGAGAAAAACCTTAAGCTAAACAGTGGCAAGAAAAACTCCCCTTTAGGAGGGAAGAAACCTTGCACTTCCACTAACAGAACTGGTAAGGTAGGGGGCCGGTACACTACCACTAACAGAACTGGTACCAGCAGGGGGCCGGTACACTAACACTAACAGAACTGGTACCAGCAGGGGGGGCCATACACTACCACTAACAAAACTGGTACCAGCAGGGGGCCGGTACACTACCACTAACAGAACTGGCACCAGTAGGGGGCCGGTACACTACCACTAACAGAACTGGCTTCTCTGATTTCCAGTTCGAGAGTTTTAGACCAAGCGTGAGGCTTTCAAATGAATTATAATCGCATTTAGGTTTACATTTTGTTTGAAGACTAGAGTTATAAATTGGTACGACTCCTCTGTCTCAGCCCGTGCTTTGAGGAATATGATGATTTAAGTAACCGGCGGAGTCGATTCATTTAAACTAACATACTCTTCAGGCCCAGACTGGCCATAGGGAGAACTAGGAGTATTCCCGATCCCCCGGTCTAGGATTGGCCTGCTGGCCTGCCGCCTGCCTCCCTCCATCTCTCTTCCTTTTTTACAGACTGCTGGTGCGCCGGCTATCTGACTTTTTTTCCAAATTAGAGAGTCAGGCCAGCCCAATCAGAGGCCACTCAGGTCAGGAGCATGTGAGGAGGGCAAGATGATTGGTTTGTTTCGATTAACACCCGCCCCAACAGTCTGTATCAACCAAACAGACAGCGTGTGTGTGTGTGTGTGTGTGTGTGTGTGTGTGTGTGTGTGTGTGTGTGTGTGTGTGTGTGTGTGGCGAGGGGACCCGGAGAGGAGACGAGTCCAGACGAGGCACATAATGTAATATTGTAATATAATAATGTAATATTAAGATTTATTCTCATAAGATTACGACTTTATTCTTGTAATATTACGACTTTATTCTCGCAACATTATGACTTTATTCTCGTAATTTTACAACTTTATTCTCATATTATTATGACTTTATTCTGGTAATTTCCCATGTTTTTTTGTCTTAGTTTGGCCTTAATACTCTGTCGTACATGACTGACTCCTGGCCTGAAAAAGTTTCCCAGTTCGGCCCTGATATTCTTCCTCCTGCAGCTGTTTCTGTTAAACAGAAAATATCACTCCTGCTCTCTGTAATTAGATCGTTCACTAATAGAGACTTGGAGCTTAATGATCGTTTATTTAGTAATCAGCATCTAATTTTCTGATCAGAAGCTGAAGAAAGCCAGGTGTGTTGTGAATAATCCTCCTTTGGTTTTCTAAAAAAAAAAAAAAGTAAAGAAATAAAGAAAAACAGCTGTTTTCAGCAGTATTTGTTACCTGAACTCGTAACCAGGTGGAGGAGCAGAGACCCCGACATCAGCTGGAGAACAAACTTTATATTTATAATACTGCTGGTAAAAACCCGATTGTCTGTTTCTGAGTTTTTAGTTTCTCTTTTAGAGGTGAAAGATCTGATAAGAAAAAAGATTTCCTGCCAGAGCACAGTGTCCCCGCCCTGAAGCCTCAGCGCAACACAAGCTTCACAAAAGCCGGAAACATGAGTTTCCTGAGAGGAGGACAGGCGTCTGAAAGTTTAACAACTAAAACATTGAAGTCAGATCAAGTTTATAAATGTCGCTTTTGCTGTTATAATTTGTTGTGTTTATGTGAAGAGTAAAAGTGGAAACGTTGTTCGTTTATCAAAACTAACTTTCAACACGGTAAAGCCTGAATTATGGTTCTGCGTTAAACCAACGCAGAGCTCTACGCCGTAGGGCGCGCGTCGCCGCGTACCCTGCGCGTAGAGCTCTGTGTTGGTGTAACGCAGAACCATAAATCAGCCTTATTTTAGCCATCATGGAGAACTTTAATGTTTTATAATATTTTTAATTAACCTGATCGGACTAAATACCTTTTCTAAATGTCTAATATTGTAGAATAATGCTGGGAGTTCAGGGTTCATTAGTTTTAATTAAACAGACTAATGTAAAACTTTTATTAGTAATATTAAACGAACAAAGAAAATTAAATGTAGAAATCTTTGTTTAAATTTGTTAAATACAGATGATGAATATTAGTTTAACAAGTTTACTCAGAAAGAAAAACCTAAAACTTTGACCAGTTCATGTTCTGTCTGTTTTGATGAATAAATCTTTATCCTGTTATGAGACAGAAACGTTCCGATTTTAATGCGTCTTCAAAATAAATATTATGTTTTTCTGCGTTGTACCATAACTTATTCTAAAGGAACCCATCTAAGTATAAAACCCCACACTTTCAGTTGATGATGAATGTAACTGCGTCACGTATCGCGTCACTTCCTGGTGTTTGCGGTCTGCTGCCGTCGTACGGCGTTTGCAGGCTCTGATCTCTCCCGACTTTTTTGTCTAAAACTTACATTGTTTTCTGGTAAAAAAGCACTATATCTGGTACATTACTGTCTTTATTTCAACACTCGCTCATTTTCTCTTCCGTAACTTTCACTGTCACCAATCACCGATACATTTTCTGTCCGTTAGCCTCCGTTAGCATCTTAGCATGGCCTCTCCGTCTCCCACCGTTTCTCCTCTTTGCTGCTCAGTGTGTGAAATGTTTAGCTATTCCTCTGCCTCCTTTAGTGAAGATGGTAAGTGCTTAAAGTGTAGTTTATTTGCAGGACTGGAGGTGAGGCTCAGTCAGTTAGAGGTCTGGTTCGGCCAACTAAACCATAGTCCGATAGACTCGTCAGCTAGCCAGGATAAGTTAGCGGCGGACCGGCCTGTAGCAGCAGCTGCTAGCCGCTCCCCTGCAGCTCCCGAGGAGCCGGCCAGTCAGGGCCGGTGGTTGACGGTTCGGAGGAAGCGTAGTCCTAAAGGGCTGACGGAAAGCCACCCCCCGCTTCATGTGTCTAACCGTTTTTCCCCACTCAGCGACACACCCGTTGAGAAGCCGACCCTGGTGATTGGCGACTCCATAGTCCGGCATGTGAAGCCGACTCCAGAGACCATAGTTAGGTGTATCCCGGGGGCCAGAGTGGGCGACATTGAAGCAAATTTGAAGCTACTGGCAAAGAGTAATCGTAAATTTGGTAAAGTTATCATTAATGTTGGAGCTAATGACTCCCGTCTTCGCCAGTCGGAAGTCACTAAAATGAATATTGTCTCGGTGTGTAACTACGCCAAAAGTATGTCGGACTCCGACATACTTTACATACATACATACATACATACTCACTGAGAAGTGTGGGGAAAGTAGTTTTTCATGTCCACGGAAATTACCGTGTATGGTTACTCGCCCTATAAAAGGGTTAAACAGATTTATAAGAGGGTAGGGTGATTTAATATCTTACCTTAAAATGAACTTGCATAATTAATCCATCAGTGGCTACAGCCTCGTTAATATCTTCTGCTGCTGGGGCAACATTGGACCCATCACTTGCCTTCTTTCTTTTTTTTTTTTAAGTTGCGTGGTTGTCTGCTTCCTTTTCATTTTTGTGACGTGAAGTATGTGGATCTTTTTTTGTCGCCGGTTACCATGTATCAGGGCTCCATTGATGATGGCTTTTTATTTTCTTCATGCACGCGCTTAAAGCCTGAATTATGGTTCTGTGCCAAATCAACTTCTCCGTCACTCCATTTCTCCGCGGTGCAGTGACCCCCGTGACCGCTAATTCGCAATCTTTTCCTGAATGGTTTATCCGACTTTTCCGGTCACAGTGAATCAAAGAGATAAGGACAACTATTGTGCAAAAAAAAAAAAAAATCACACACACACGAAGAAAAGAGCGCTGAAAGTTCACGACCGTAAACCGGAAATGCATTGCTACCAAGCGAACCAATCACAGCCCTCTCCGTCTGCGTGTGGTCTGCGTCGCCTCGACGCGTAGTTACAATTTTTGGGAGGTGCACGTCACTGACGGCGTCAGTGACGGCGTCAGTGACGGCGTCGACGCGTACCCAGGGCCGGTTCTAGAAAATGATGACTAGGGGTGCATTTCAGATCAGAGGGGGTGCACATGCCTGGCATGTTATTCAACACTAAATTATGCATTTTCCCATAATTTCAAGTGGAATAATAATAGCAAAACAAGAATATTTGAAGTGTATTTCAAGTGCATTTTTGCAGCAATGTCGCTGCAGAACAAACAAAATGCCACAATTAGTTTGGGCTACCTCACCCATCAGACAATCTAGCAACAGAAAATAAAACATAGCAACAAAAAAAATTTAAACATAAATATACAAGACTGTCTGAGAAAATTAGAATATTGTGATAAAGTCCTTTATTTTCTGTAATGCAAAAATGTCATACATTCTGGATTCATTACAAATCAACTGAAATATTGCAAGCCTTTTATTATTTTAATATTGCTGATCATGGCTTACAGCTTAAGAAAACTCAAATATCTTATCTCAAAAAATTTGAATATTCTGGGAATCTTAATCTTAAACTGTAAACCATAATCAGCAATATTAAAATAATAAAAGGCTTGCAATATTTTAGTTGATTTGTAATGAATCCAGAATGTATGACATTTTTGTTTTTTTAATTGCATTACAGAAAAATAAAGGACTTTATCACAATATTCTAATTTTCTGAGACAGTCCTGTAAACGTGCTTGCGTCGTTGTGCTTGAACCACTTCCGAAATAAATATCCATCGTTACTTTGTGTTAACGGAGCAGCAGACAACAGCACTGGCTGATTTATGGTTCTGCGTTGCACCAACGCAGAGCTTACGGCGTAGGATACGCGGTGACGCGAACGTATGGTGCGCGTCGCCGCATATCCTACGCCGTAGGCTAGCCGTCGATTTAACGCGGAACCATAAATCAGGCTGACGCGCGCGCATTTGTCAGTTTTCTTTTCGTCTTTTCAACTGAGCAAACACATAAACTGAGGGTGCAATGCATGCTTTTGCACCCTCGTAGACCCGGGCCTGCGCGTACCACACGCCGTATGCACGGCGTCGTTTTGACGCAGAACCATAAGAGCCTAACTCAAGGTGAACATACTCAGAGTTGATTGAACTAACTCGTATCCGCTGTTCTGGAACCAAATACTGCCCTAAAAATCAAGCCACAAATTTTAGGGCCCTTGTAATCTTCCCAGGTTCCTGTCCCAATACACCCACTACCCCTACTTTTCAGCACCACCCCTAAATTTTGCTTGCTACGTCACTGCGTGGTTTACGTTCGGGTACGTAAGCGACTGCGTAGTTACGTTTGCACAAACGTCACATCATATCAGGAAGCCCAGAACTAAAAGCTGTTTTAATTTCAGCTGTAGCGCTGTTAATATGACACTTTATTAGCTGTCCCATTCCTAAAATCGTTAAGTGCGCGAGGGCTCCCGGCAGACATTTTGAGCCCTTACTGCTCCCTTCCCGCATCTCCGCAGACTTTTGGAAAGGGAATTACTCACCTGCAAGTATAAATACATATCCCACTGGTGATTTAAATTCAGAAACTGTTGTCCTGTGAGGATTATTCAACGGCCCTATTATTTCCTTTACAAACCGGGAGCTAAAATGTTGTTTTCTTCATCATTTTTTTATTCATAATTTGAGGTTCAATTTCATTTGTTTTCATTTTATATTAGACAAATCCTCAGTTGACCTGCTGGTGTTGAATAAACAAGACTTGCTTTTCTTTAATCTGAGTACAGTGTTTGAATTAAGATTCCATTTGTTAACAGAAATGCATACATGTAAATACTAGCAAGATAGTTTTAGATCCAACACAAACAGTAATTAGTTATTCATTTATTTATGACCACAAAATTTAAACAATTTCAGCAAGTTGAACAAAAACGTTGCAGTAAATAGTAATAATATAACTGTAATATTTAGCTCAGGTTACCATCAATTTATACGCTCTCTTACAAAAATGAAATGACATCATGCTGAAAAATGGAAAGTAATATTAATTGGTCATAACACAGCTGGAATATTTAACTCAGGATACCATCAGTTTACACGCTCTTACAAAAATGAAATTACTCGGTGATTGATCCTGGCATACTGGATGCGCTGGTATGGGTAGATTGAAAGAAAGACAATGTTAACAAGGAACTAGACAATTTCCTCGCAGAAATTTCGAGAGTGCCACGTGGGCTGCTGCACATTTGTGTACATTATTGCATTTTGCAAGCAATAAAGGTGAAGGACTCACATATCGGCCAATCAGAAGAAGGGCGGGGCTAATTTGCACCAATGAAGGTCAAGGACTCAATACAGAGTCCAATGACACCACCCATGACTCTCTATGTCAAACCATTCAAAAGATATTGGACTATAACATATCGGCCAATCAGAAGAAGGGGCGGGGCTAATTTGCACCAATGAACGTCAAGGACACGAAACCGAGTCCAATGACACCACCCATGACTCTCTATGTCAAACCATTCAAAAGATATTGGACTATAACATATCGGCCAATCAGAAGAAGGGGCGGGGCTAATTTGCATAAATGAAGGTCAAGGACTCAATACCGAGTCCAATGACACCACCCATGACTCTCTATGTCAAACCATTCAAAAGATATTGGACTATAACGTATCGGCCAATCAGAAGAAGGGGCGGGGCTAATTTGTATATATAATATACAAATGTAAATATTTATATGTATAATAATAATAATATACATATATATCCCATGAACCTGTTCCCAGCAGGACTGGGGATCATCTAAGGTCAAAAGGTCAGGGTTCAGATTTCTCCATTTTCCAGGTTATAGTATATGAAGTCTGTACTGACTGGGTCATGTGACCAGTTCTAGGTCAGTCTAATCAGTCAACAGCTGAGCTCTTGTTGCTAGGGGCAACAACAACCTCGAAATGAGGAAGGTTCTATTATGATTATAAAGAATAATTTAAAATGAAACTGAACATATATAAACTGCATATGTTGATTAACTAATGTGCCTATATACTTTAAAACTAATGTCAATGTGATGAACTAGTGTGTGTATTCTGAGTTGTCTCTGGAGAATTCTGTACCAGGCACGAGATAAGGGGGGCCCCAAGCCACCCCTACTTTCAGAGGTAATAAACATGTTCTCAGGAGGAGAGACCAGCAGATCTGGCGGGACGATTGACCAAGCAGGCTGCAGGAGCCTGCTCTGCCGATCTCCCTCATGAGGCCTACTTTAATTCTATCCCAGTCTTGTGTCTTTTTATTTACCTTTTCCAGCTCAATTAAAGAACCCGGCGTGATTCAATTCGATCACAACAATTTGGGGGCGTCGTCCGGGATTGAGATCAGGAGAGAGGTAATTATGAAAAAAAAACAACTGGTTGCGAAAAAGGCGAGGACACGGCCCGCGCGGCAAATTCAGGGTAAGCAGACCGTTTATCTGCATTGGATATACTCAAATCAAGACCGTGTCCAAAGTCTTAAGTAAACACCCAGCTGCTGAATTTAAGAACTTCTAAATTTAAGGAATGATAACGGCTTAATTTAATAACTGCTAAATTTAAGGAATGATAACGGCTGAATTTAATAACTGCTAAATTTAAGGAATGACAACTGCTAAATTTAATGAAGAAAGGACAAAGCTGGAATAGAAATAAAGAGGAAATATATAGAAATTAAGAGGAATACGGTATTTATTAAGGGTTAGAGGCCCCAAAATTGTCATGGTTTTAGGCCATTTGGCATTTTTGAAAGTCTCGGGCATGGCTGCCCCACCGTAGTACCGACGGGCACTACGGATTTGCTTGGTTAGAGTCCAGGGATTTGAGACCCCCCGAATTCTAAGAGCTGCCAAAGAAACTTTGAAAAGAAAAGTTGATGGTATGCATGGAGGATGGAATAGGATTTTGGAAACTGTAGAGAGGTTTAAAATGCCCGAGAAACTTTAAATGTTGAGGGTATTTGGCTTTGTGAAGATATTATAAGACCTAAGTTGACATGAGCCTGAAAAATAGAAATATAGATGGTAAGATTGTGAATTATATGTAAAAAATTCACCAGAAACTGCTGGCCTGGCTATGAGAAAGGAGGGGCTGCGCTTGTGTGTGAAGCGCCTGCATTTACGTGTGTGCTGGTGTGTGTATGTGTGTATGTGTGTGTGACAGAGACAGAGACTGCGTGTGTATGTGTGTGAGAGAGAGGGAGAGAGAGATGTGAGAGATAATGTGTGTGTGTGCCTTTGTGTATTGTATGTTCATGGAACTTTGTAGATATATTCTGTCATTTTAAGAGAAAGAAAAGTATGATTTAATTGACTTCGTGGTTGGCTTTGGAATCGAAATTGGTTAAAGGCAGAAAAGGTAAAAGAGAGATTTTGGAAGTTGCAGGTTCAGATGCCATGGTCGTTAAAGTCCTCAGTCAGATCATGATCTGCTTTGAGCGATAGCAGATTTTATGGTGCTTGGAGATGCAGAGAAGCAGAGATGCAGCGTTTCTCCGATGGAAAGAGGAGGGGCTGTTTGGGTCTTTCGGCAGCACAGATAACCAGTAATGCTTTAAAAAAGCTAGAGATTATGTTGATAATAATCTTATTTAGGGGTTGAATAGGTGACAAATTTTAGAATATATTTGGATATTATAAGATAAAATGTTAAGAAGTAAAAGGTTTAAATTCATATGAGCCTCTCTCTGTTGACTTGGTTAAAATAATATGAACAATGAGCTTCTTTAAATGATACATTCTGTGTCTATAAAGGAGACTTTTTATCTGTTAAAAATACATGAGCTTCAGCTTCTCTGTTGACATTTTTTAAGATAACATTAACAATGAGCTTCCTTAAATGATGCATTCTGTGTCTAATAAAGAAGACTTTTTTATTTGATAAAGCATATATGAGCTTCGAGAGAGGACTTTTTGGGAGTTTGTTTGTTTAGGTTAAGAATGTTTGTCTGTGTACTGATTTTGGAATCTGTGATAGTAGGGACATTGTAATTTCTGTCTGTAATTTGTATAGTTGAGGTTACTGTCATTTTTGGGAAGTAGAAGTGCTTTTGCAATTTTTATTTTATTTAGGAAAAGGACCAGATTGAAATGATAAATTACAAATATGCGTTAGAGGTTTTACAATGTTATTTAGGACTTTTCTATGGTTATTAATATTAGGACAGTCAGTGGATAATTTACTTTTACATTTTTGAACAGGGTTTGTCACTTTCTGTTTACTGTAACTGTTGCTGAGAGAGGAAAAATATATAAAGATTATTTTCTTTTTACAAACATTGGTTAGTTCTCTATTAGCGAACCAAGGATTTTTTAAATAAATTCGGATTAATTTGAACAAGAAAAAAAAAAAGGGGAACTTTGGAGTGCCAGGCGCAGGGTCGTGGCTGAGGTCAAGCCAAGAGATACTGTTAGTAAATCAGCATTAAACACACACAAATTTTATGAACCACCTTGAGCACCCAAACCCACATGCCATTCCACACACGAAGGATGGGTGGACAAAAGGGGAAGGCCCGGGGGTTTGGCGAGAGGGTTGCCATAGAGACCCAGGAGAGACACGCCCCACAAAGAGACACCAAGGGACTCGCTGCTTTGGAGAAAAAACAGACTTTACCATTCACACGCCCCCTCAGGATGAGGGTGGGGCGCAAACCCTGAGACATTTTTTCCTCGTGTCACACAAGCTCCCTGTGACCTGATGGGGACAGACCAACTGATCATGTTGGGGGTGATGATTCAGTGTGGTCCCGATGGTTTGATGCTGACCTTTCTGGACGTGGGCCACGGACTGACCCGTACGAACTACAGACTGGACGATTTTTTCTAGGGCCGCAGAATGCCCCCTACTTGAAGGAGACTGACGAATAACGATTTGGTCAGAAAGCTCACTTCTCCGAACTGCAAAGTTTGGTATCTGCTTACTCCAAACAGGTCGGAGACGGACGGACAGACACGGACCTCACAGACAGAATGGATTCCCCTGTGAGTCATCAAGAGACAGTGGTCGGAGCCAAGGTGGACAGGACCCAGAACGGACCTCCCACGTCATCCGACTCCACAGGAAAGGTAGATAAGGACCCCAGATCCGGCTGGATCATCAGCGTTTATAAAAGACCTTAGCTCCCAAGAAATGGGGCAGAATAATCCCCTGAGCCGGTCCACCGGGTGTTCAGAATAGTCTACCTCTGACCCTGAAGAGGAACAATAAAGAAGAAAGAAGATACATAGGGTGATCTCTGATTAGAGATCAAAAGGGGGAATATTATGATTATAAAGAATAATTTAAAATGAAACTGAACATATATAAACTGCATATGTTGATTAACTAATGTGCCTATATACTTTAAAACTAATGTCAATGTGATGAACTAGTGTGTGTATTCTGAGTTGTCTCTGGAGAATTCTGTACCAGGCACGAGATAAGGGGGGCCCCAAGCCACCCCTACTTTCAGAGGTAATAAACATGTTCTCAGGAGGAGAGACCAGCAGATCTGGCGGGACGATTGACCAAGCAGGCTGCAGGAGCCTGCTCTGCCGATCTCCCTCATGAGGCCTACTTTAATTCTATCCCAGTCTTGTGTCTTTTTATTTACCTTTTCCAGCTCAATTAAAGAACCCGGCGTGATTCAATTCGATCACAACAGTTCCGGACTGGCTGTGAGAAAACCCCAGCTTTCCTCAAATAACTCTGATTTGTGAGAAAACCATAGCTCCTAGCAGAAAAACAAAGACATCGTGAGAGCGACAGAACCCAGCAGATTCTGACATACTTAATTTTATTCAGATATTCCTTAAAATGTGTTAGTAACGGCAGTTCGAAAACAAAAATGAGATTTTTTTGAAGAAAACGTTTTTTTACATTGCAGTCAATGGAGACAGAGGCAGGAATTTGCGTGGCTGTTAGCCCCGCCGTTTAAATTTTGTTCATACCACGCCTGTCAAAGTCACATTTTATGAATCCCAACACCTATGTCTACATTTTGACCAAAAATTATTTGTCCAGCTTTTACGGTTCGGCCTTGAGCTTGAGTTACAAATAAAAAACATGGTCATTTTTTGACTGTTCGCTCACTCTAAACAATTAGAACTTCACTCTAGATTTGACAAAAAAGTGATTTCCAGTCCTCGCTTGAGCACTCATATCTTGAAAAGTGTACATTTTAGGAAAAAACAGCTTCAGGTTTGGAGAGAGAAGAGAAGTTTTCCTTCGTTTTGAAGTTTGAATGACAGTTCTACGTGCAAGTATGAAAAAGATACGTGACTCAGAAAAAAGGTGAATTTTGTCTTTTTTCTCCCATCCGCTTTGAATGGCGCCATAGAAATACATGGGGAAATGAGTTCCCCATTAGTTTGGAAATTTGGAAATGTTTTTGCACTTTGTGCAAAAACTATTTGTGCAATCGCTCTGAAAATCCACAGGACTGTAGTCCCCCCCCTCTGGTCATCCCGCTGCTGGTCATCCCGCTGCTGCTTCCACATGACTGTTGTGTGCTGCTGACGCCCCCCCCCCCCTCTGGTCATCCCGCTGCTGCTTCCACATGACTGTTGTGTGCTGCTGACGCCCCCCCCCCCCCCACCTCTGGTCATCCCGCTGCTGCTTCCACCTGCCTGCTGTGTGCTGTCGACGTCCCTGACTCCCCCAGTCTGGCCTTCGGCAGGAGGGTCCCCCCTTATGAGCCTGGTCCTGCTCAAGGTTTCTTCCCTCCTAAAGGGGAGTTTTTCCTTGCCACTGTTTGGCTTAAGGCTTTTCTCCCACTAAGGGAGTTTTTACCTGCCATTGTTTATATAATAATTGCTCGGGGGTTTATGTTTATGTTTATGTTTATGTTTATGTTCATGTTCTGGATCTCTGGAAAGCGTCTAGAGACAACATCTGTTGTATTAGACGCTATATAAATAAAATTGAATTGAATTGAATTGAATTGAATTAAATTCAGGGCCTACAACTTTCTAAATCGGTTCAGAATTGTTCGAGTAACGGTGTGCGAGTGGTGATGCCCCAAATTTCTCCCAATGCATTCCGGATGGCGCTAAAAGCGCACATTTGTGCACGTTGCGCAAAAACGTGCACGCCAATCGCTAATAAAAGTCATAGCACACGATTCACGCTTAATACGCACGTTTCTACGTTTTTACTTTTTGCGTTTTCTCAAAGCTGTAGGAGGAGTAGCGAACCGAAATCTGTCCGGAAAATGAATAATAATAAACCCGCAGGATAACATTAGTGCCTCTGGCTTCGCCAGAGGCATTCCTCCTCCTTGCTATTGCATAGCTTTGGAGGAGGAGTGCCTCTTGCTGCAGCCGTGGCACTAAATACATATTGTACTGTGCGCATGTTTAAATTGTGTTCTTTGTTGAATTTTATGCTCCTTTATATAGGCTACCACTTTGTTTTCAAACATCCGTAGGATGATCATTCCCAAACGTATAATACCAGTACGTAACATTTTGATCTGACGTGTTTCTGGTTTCTGCTAAGTGCTGTCCCATTCTTATTTATACCATTTGGAGTCCTCACACCCTCGCACACTTGATCACGTGACGCTGATGTCACTGAAAGTCTGTGAGGGCTCAGGGCTTGAGGGTTTAGGGTGGAGTTTGGGATTGGGGGCTATTTATACCATTTGGAGCCCTCACACCCTCTCACACTTGATCACGTGACGCTGACGTCACTGAAAATATGTGAGGTTTCAGGGTTTGAGGGTTTAGGGTGGAGATTGGGATTCAGCATGCTATTTGGCGGGCTGGTATTACGGTCTAAGGGGTCCTTCTCTGAACAACCACACTTGGTTCCTATGCTCCACGTAACATTACAACACAGTGACAGAAAACTATAACAGATGAAAAGCTGCTGCTATTCATTTATGCTGTTGAGAATTCTGCACTCAAGGTTAAGCCAAATGTATTTTAATTTTCTTATTGATTGTGAGTTTGACTGGTTGTCATTCAACTTTTGAACCTAGTAGGTAAACTACCTCCTTTTGAAGTGAAATGTATTTATTTTTGTTATTGCACTATGCTGCACTTTTTGTTTTAGTTTACGATTTCATGTTTCTACATTTTGTGGCACCAGTTTGTGGCATCAGCATAAGCTTTGTTTTGATCCAATGATGCAGTCAGTGAAAAAAAAAAATATAACCATGTTGGAGAGAATGGACAATACATTTTTTTACTTAATTTACTTTACTTTTTTTTACTTTACTTTTTTACTTAATTCATTGCCAAAAAAAGTGATCGGATCGGGAAAAATCGGGATCGGCAGAAACTCAAACTCAAGTGATCGGGAGCTAAAAAATTCTGATCGGGACGACCCTAATAACAATTAAATATATAAGTTATACAAAAGCCAAAAAGACAGATCGTATAATAGTAAAGTGATAATTGCAATATATAATTGACTCAGAATGCTATAGTTATATAATAGTAGTATAATGTAATGTGATAAATGTTTTCTGTACCCCACAAGATCTGTTCTGAAAATATTGCACAAGGTTATCGCAGTGTTGCACTATTTGGATGAAATCTGCTTCGTTTAGGTCGACTGAGCCAACGGTCATTTCCTCCTCGTCCACGGGTTCACCGTCCCGCAGCAGCGTCAGGTTGATGTGGCGAGGGTAGAAGTCTGTGGCCAGACAGATGATCTGGGCCCCGCCCCCCCCTGGCTGTGATAGGAGGCGTAGTCGAGGTCGAACACGACGCGTCACCAGGTGCTTGTTGCTTTCCAGCATGTATTGCATACTCCGGGCACATAAGGGCTGGTAGATGTTTGAGAAACGCATCTGCTCGTACATCTGCACCATGGTGTCCCACTGGAAATCCCAACCGTCACCACCGCTGTAGAGGAAGTGAGTCGTGTTGTAAAGGATGCTGTCGGCATCATGACCATTTGCTCCATCCCTGACCATGATGAGTATATGCTGACCGTCTTCCTGGACCTCACAAATATACATCCTCTGGTGAACGTAGACGCCTGGAGAGGTCAGGTTCAGCTGTTTTCTGACTATGTCCAACCTCCTCCTCATACTCATCATCTGGATCTGCAGCACATACAAAGCTAACTGTCCCAGGTCAAGCTCCGCCCCTTTCTCACCTCCAGCACCAACCTTTATCAGTCCGTGTATGTTTGCGTCTAAGTACCCCACCTGGATGTCATCCAGCATCAGAACCATGGAGAACTCTGGGAACTGGGTTGGTCCTGAGATGTAGGTGAACAACACCGACAACGAGTGCCCGAAGCCTAAAAAATACAGAGAATTATGGGTAAGACACAACATGAAGATTGAAGTGATCGTCAGATCAGAAGCTGCAGGGAAGTCCGGTGTGTTCTGATTAGTCCCGATCGTCTGTTTCTGTGTCTGTGTCTTTACTGCTTGTTTTTTAGAAGGAAGAAGGGCAGATTAAAGGGTTTTAACCAATCAGGATGAAGGAGAACATGGAGGCGTTTGCAGTCAGACAGGTTATACTCCTACCTGAACTCACAGCATGAGGAAACAAAGTCCATCCCGTCAGTCAGGTTTGTTCCTGCAGGTCAAGCGTTCAGGGGAATTCCTGAGGCTCATTCAGGCAGCTGGTTGAATTATTATTATTATTATTATCCATCCATCCATTATCTATACCCGCTTTATCCTTGGCAGGTCCTTGGCCTATCCCAGCTCATTTCAGGTGAGAGGCAGGGGTTACACCCTGGACAGGTCACCAGTCCATCGCAGGGCCACATAGATACACACAAACCATGCACACTCACACTCACACTTATGGGCAATTTACAATCACCAATTAACCTAGCATGCATGTTTTTGGACTGTGGGAGGAAGCCAGAGTACCCGGAGAAAACCCACGCAAGCACGGGGAGAACATGCAAACTCCACACAGAAACACCCTGCTGGGCCTGGGAGTCGAACCACGGACCTTCTTGCTGTGAGGCAACAGTGCTAACCACTAAGCCACCGTGCTGCCCTGGTTGAATTATCATCAAGTATATATCTATTAACCTTCTTTTTACGTGTTTGTGTTATTTTCCCAGATCCGGCTGGCCTGTATAGGCACATGTTTGGGGCGCCGTGGCCCCCAGGGGGCGCTACAAAAATCAGAAAAAATCACCTTGAATATAATCATAATAAAACTACTTGGGACGGCAGTAGCTCAGGTGGTAGAGCGGGTCGTCCAATGATGGGGGTGGTCGGAGGGGGCGTTAGGCGCGATATGGCAGCCACGCTTCCGTCAGTCTGCCCCAGGGCAGCTGTGGCTACAATGTAGCTTACCACCACTGGTGAGAATGTGTATGAATGAATAATGATCTCTGTAAAAGCGCTCTGGGTGCCTAGAAGGGCGCTATATAAATCCAAGTCATTATTATTATTATCATTACTCATTATTAACATGGATTCAATTGTAAAGCAATCCTCAATAAATACTACTACAAATGATAACACCAGGTGAAGTAAAAGCATTTGACTGATACAACACTGTAGTGGACGCAGTATTAAAAAGCAACACAAGAGGTCTGTAAAAGTATTTTTTATACAAACAAGGCGTGTTTTTTGGGGGTTCAACCATCAATCAATCATACAATTCCAATGCCAACATGCAATCAATGTTGAATCAACGTATTATGTCCAGACCAGGATTAAACATGGATTCAACATGGATTCAATGTTTCTGCCTAATCATGTTTTTTTTTTCCCTTTAACACTCAGAGGTAGCAGCAATAACTGGCCAGAGGCCTATAAGCCAGTTTTCTCATCATTGTATGAATCTTTTTTTTGACATATATATGAGGGGTATCAGGTGCAGGTCTGAAATGAGAGAAACAGAGGAAAACACAACGGCCACACAAGCCTTTGGAATCTGCAAGAGAGAAAACAAACAAACAGAAACAGGAACAGGCAGAGACACAAACAGCGACCATTACAGGTCTCTAAAACTAAATCAAGACTAGGTTAATGCGATTATCCGTCCCCGAAACTGTGGGGTGAGTATGTAGGTGAGTGAGCAGGTGTGTATGTCTGTGTAACTGTGTGTGTGCAAAATGAAAACAAAGTTTTACTTGAACTGCAACTACAGTGGAGGAGGGAGGACACAACCACGCCACCCGAGAGACCAGAAGTCGACAAGGAGGAAACCGAAACCAGGCCACCAGCAGCCGCACGGAGGGCCAGAAGAGGGTGGGAGGAAACCCCCGGCCAGCAAGCCCCGTCCCAATCAGTCCACTCCCAGCAGGTAACAGAGGGAAGCCCCGGGCGTAGCCCCCATGACCACGGGAGGAGGCAGCCAGGAAACATACGGTGATGGACCAGGACCCAGCCGAGCACAAGCCACCCGGCATGGGCCGATCACGGGGCCAAGAGGTCCACACCCTCCAAGCCCACAAGCCCCACCCGGCAAGAGGCCAGCCTGCCTGGCGAGACGGGGCCACCCCGACCAGACGACGCCGGTGGGCCGGCACCCGCCCCAATGGAACCAGGAATCCCACAGCCAAAGGTGTGCCCAGCTGCAAGGGCAGCAGGGGGAAGCGGAGACGGGTACGGAGCGCAAGAACCCCCCAACTAGGAGCCACCCAGACACACCCAACAGCAAAGAGCCCCAAACCCAGGTAAGACAACAGACACTAATTCACACTAACACTTACATACTAACATACACTCACTGTGCCGGGTCGCAGGAGGAACGAGGCTCAAACAAGTGTTAAAATATAGCACACACAAAATTTTCAACGCAAAATTAATTGCTTAGTTAGTTAGTCTCCAAAGCTAATATGACAGCAACACATTAAGCACTAACTTCTCAGGTCAAAGTCTCAAAAACCCAGTTTAAAGAGCTCCACAGTCTCCTCACTGGACTCTTTAAAGAGTCAAACAGTCGGGATAACACTCAGTCATTAAATCTACTCAACATTCCATCCATAATCTCAGTCATCAAACAATTTAGAATTAAATAAATGAAACTGTCTCACCCAGAAATCCCCAGTTTCTTCAGGACACCGGCCCTGCACCCCCACGCCCAGAGCGGTACATCAGGTCCACATCCACGCGAGGTGATGTTGGCAGTAGTCTGCTGGTCTGCTGGACGATTTCCGCCAAAATGTTGGGGAAAAACCTATAAACGCTCTTTAATATGTTCAAACAAGGTGAATAACTGGAAACTAATTTACCAATAATAAGACTTGAGAGATGATCCAGATTTCAATCGATTTTATTTAAGCTATTGCAGGCGTCTCGATGCAGAATGATAATGAAAAACAGGAAACATAATGATTTTAAAGCATAAATGATGATTCATTCTTAAGATTCAGAAAAACAGAGCTAATCTTTTAGGGACAAATTATCAGTCTGTAGACTCTGTTCTCTGTACAAGGCTGCATTTGTTCTACACAGTAGTTTTGGTTAAATAAAGTGGCGAATGCTAAATTTTCCACCACTATATAATCAATTTTTTGGCGTCTCCGTTATGAGATTAATGTCACTTCTGCACTGGGGGCGGGGTTTATTTGGAGGAAATCTGCTTCAGTGGAGCCGTCACGTCCCGGTCCTCCACCCCTGGCTCCAATCCCTCATCAGTGCTGGCTCTGGGACTCTCCTGTGTTTCCATGGAGATGCCCTCTGACCCTGACCTCTTCCGCAGAAGCAGGTAGATGTTTTGGAAACGCATCTGCATGTACATCTGCTTCATGGTGTCCAACTGGAAATCCCAACCGTCACCACCGCCGTACAGGAAGTGGGTCCTGTTATACTGCACGCTGTCGGCATCATAACCATTTGCTCCATCCCTGAACGTGATGAAATCATGCTGATTGTCTTCTTGGACCTCACAAGCCCCCATCCTCTGTATAACGTAGACGCCTGGAGAGGTCAGGTTCAGCTGTTTTCTGACTATGCCCGACCTCCTGCTCATCTCCATCTTACTCTGTAGCATCACATCCAAGGCTACCTGTCCCAGGTCAAGCTCATCCCGTCTCTCACCTCCAGCACCAACCTTCATCACTCTGTTGGTCTCTGAGTCATAGTACCCCACCTGGATGCCATCCAGCAGCAGAACCCCGGAGAACTCTGGGAACTGGGTTGGTCCTGAAATGTAGGTGAACAACATCCACATCGAGTGCTTTCCAAAGCCTAAAACATTCAGAGAATTATGGGTAAGACACAGCATGAAGATCAACGTGATCATCAGATCAATTCAATTCAATTAAACTCAATTAATCAAAATGTTATTTATATAGCATCTATTACAACAAAAGTTATCTCTAGGATCTTTCCAGAGACCGAGAACATGACCCCCATCATTATTACATAAACATAAACCTTAAGCCAAACAGTGGCAAGAAAAACTCCCCTTTAGGAGGGAAGAAATCTGGACCAGGATCATAGGGTCAGTACACTACCACTAACAAATCTGGTACCCGCAGGATGCCGGTACACTACCACTAACAGAACTGGCTTCTCGGATTTCCAGTTCGGGAGTTTTAGACCAAGCGTGAGGCTTTCAAATGAATTATAATCGCATTTAGGTTTACATTGTGTTTGAAGACTAGAGTTATGAATTGGTACGACTCCTCTGTCTCGGCCCGTGCTTTGAGGAATATGATGATTTAAGTAACCGGAGTCGATTCATTTAAACTAACATACTCTTCAGGCCCAGACTGGCCGTAGGGAGAACTGGGTGTATTCCCAATCCCCCGGTCTAGGATTGGCCTGCTGGCCTGCCGCCTCGCTCTTTTTTCACAGGCTGGTGAGCCGGCTATCTGACTTTTTTCCAAGTCAGAGAGTCAGGCCAGCCCAATCAGAGGCCACTCAGGCCAGGAGCATGTGAGGAGGGCAAGATGATTGGTTTGTTTCGATTAACACCCGCCCCAGCAGTCTGTATCATCCAAACAAACAGTGTGTGTGTGTGTGTGTGTGTGTGTGTGTGTGTGTGTGTGTGTGTGTGTGTGTGTGTGTGTGTGTGTGTGTGTGTGTGTGTGTGTGTGTGTGTGTGTGTGTGTGTGTGTGTGTGTGGCGAGGGGACCCGGAGAGGAGACGAGTCCAGACAAGGCACATAATGTAATATTGTAATATAATAATATAATAATGTAATATTAAGACTTTATTCTCATAAGATTACGACTTTATACTCGTAATATTACGACTTTATTCTCGCAACATTATGACTTTATTCTCGTAATTTTACAACTTTATTCTCATATTATTATGACTTTATTCTGGTAATTTCCCATGTTTTTTTGTCTTAGTTTGGCCTTAATACTCTGTCGTACATGACTGACTCCTGGCCTGAAAAAGTTTCCCAGTTCGGCCCTGATATTCTTCCTCCTGCAGCTGTTTCTGTTAAACAGAAAATATCACTCCTGCTCTCTGTAATTAGATCGTTTACTAATAGAGACTTGGAGCTTAATGATCGTTTATTTAGTAATCAGCATCTAATTTTCTGATCAGAAGCTGAAGAAAGCCAGGTGTGTTGTGAATAATCCTCCTTTGGTTTTCTAAAAAAAAAAAAAAGTAAAGAAATAAAGAAAAACAGCTGTTTTCAGCAGTATTTGTTACCTGAACTCGTAACCAGGTGGAGGAGCAGAGACCCCGACATCAGCTGGAGAACAAACTTTATATTTATAATACTGCTGGTAAAAACCCGATTGTCTGTTTCTGAGTTTTTAGTTTCTCTTTTAGAGGTGAAAGATCTGATAAGAAAAAAGATTTCCTGCCAGAGCACAGTGTCCCCGCCCTGAACCCTCAGCGCACCACAAGCTTCACAAAAGCCGGAAACATGAGTTTCCTGAGAGGAGGACAGGCGTCTGAAAGTTTAACAACTAAAACATTGAAGTCAGATCAAGTTTATAAATGTCGCTTTTGCTGTTATAATTTGTTGTGTTTATGTGAAGAGTAAAAGTGGAAACGGTGTTCGTTTATCAAAACTAACTTTCAACACGGTAAAGCCTGAATTATGGTTCTGCGTTAAACCAACGCAGAGCTCTACGCCGTAGGGCGCGCGTCGCCGCGTACCCTGCGCGTAGAGCTCTGTGTTGGTGTAACGCAGAACCATAAATCAGCCTTATTTTAGCCATCATGGAGAACTTTAATGTTTTATAATATTTTTAATTAACCTGATCGGACTAAATACCTTTTCTAAATGTCTAATATTGTAGAATAATGCTGGGAGTTCAGGGTTCATTAGTTTTAATTAAACAGACTAATGTAAAACTTTTATTAGTAATATTAAACGAACAAAGAAAATTAAATGTAGAAATCTTTGTTTAAATTTGTTAAATACAGATGATGAATATTAGTTTAACAAGTTTACTCAGGAAGAAAAACCTAAAACTTTGACCAGTTCATGTTCTGTCTGTTTTGATGAATAAATCTTTATCCTGTTATGAGACAGAAACGTTCCGATTTTAATGCGTCTTCAAAATAAATATTATGTTTTTCTGCGTTGTACCATAACTTATTCTAAAGGAACCCATCTAAGTATAAAACCCCACACTTTCAGTTGATGATGAATGTAACTGCGTCACGTATCGCGTCACTTCCTGGTGTTTGCGGTCTGCTGCCGTCGTACGGCGTTTGCAGGCTCTGATCTCTCCCGACTTTTTTGTCTAAAACTTACATTGTTTTCTGGTAAAAAAGCACTATATCTGGTACATTACTGTCTTTATTTCAACACTCGCTCATTTTCTCTTCCGTAACTTTCACTGTCACCAATCACCGATACATTTTCTGTCCGTTAGCCTCCGTTAGCATCTTAGCATGGCCTCTCCGTCTCCCACCGTTTCTCCTCTTTGCTGCTCAGTGTGTGAAATGTTTAGCTATTCCTCTGCCTCCTTTAGTGAAGATGGTAAGTGCTTAAAGTGTAGTTTATTTGCAGGACTGGAGGTGAGGCTCAGTCAGTTAGAGGTCTGGTTCGGCCAACTAAACCATAGTCCGATAGACTCGTCAGCTAGCCAGGATAAGTTAGCGGCGGACCGGCCTGTAGCAGCAGCTGCTAGCCGCTCCCCTGCAGCTCCCGAGGAGCCGGCCAGTCAGGGCCGGTGGTTGACGGTTCGGAGGAAGCGTAGTCCTAAAGGGCTGACGGAAAGCCACCCCCCGCTTCATGTGTCTAACCGTTTTTCCCCACTCAGCGACACACCCGTTGAGAAGCCGACCCTGGTGATTAGCGACTCCATAGTCCGGCATGTGAAGCCGACTCCAGAGACCATAGTTAGGTGTATCCCGGGGGCCAGAGTGGGCGACATTGAAGCAAATTTGAAGCTACTGGCAAAGAGTAATCGTAAATTTGGTAAAGTTATCATTAATGTTGGAGCTAATGACTCCCGTCTTCGCCAGTCGGAAGTCACTAAAATGAATATTGTCTCGGTGTGTAACTACGCCAAAAGTATGTCGGACTCCGTAGGTTTCTATGGTCCCCTCCCCAATCTGACCAGCGATGACATGTTTAGTCACATGCTCTCGCTCCGTCGCTGGTTGTATCGGTGGTGTTCAGGAAACGACGTGGCCTTTATTGACAATTGGGAAACGTTCTGGGGAAAGCCCGGTCTGATTAGAAGAGACGGCATTCATCCCACCCGGGTTGGTGCTGCTCTTATTTCTAGAAATCTGGCCAGTGTTATTAGACACTCCCCCTGACAATCCAGGGTCCAGGCCAGGATGCAGAGCTGCCGTTTTACACACTTCTCGGCTGCTTCTCGAGGACCAACGCCTGCCAACAAAACTGTAGGATTGCATTATGTAATTAGCGACTCTAAAACTGTAGGATTACATGATATTGGCGACTCTAACCAGGTGCCTAGCAAAATAGAAGTGGTTGCAGTTCACCGCCCTCCAAAAGTTCACCAGGTGCGGCGTTATAGAGGCGTTAACCAAAATAATCTTGAAAAAATTAAAACCAATGCACATTTGGTACCAATTACAGACTGAAAAATTAGATGCGGACTACTAAATATACGATCGTTAAGCTCTAAGTCTCTGTTAGTAAATGATATAATTACAGAGAGCAGGAGTGATATTTTCTGCTTAACAGAAACATGGTTACAGGAGGAAGAGTATGTTAGTTTGAATGAATCGACGCCCAGCTACTTTAATCATCACATTCCTAAAAAAACGGGCCGAGGCGGAGGAGTCGTAGCAATTTATAACTCCAGTCTCCAAACAAAAATTGAACCTAAGTGCAATTATAATACATTTGAAAGCCTCACGCTTAGTCTGAAATTTCCGAGCTGGAAATCAGAGAAGCCAGTCGTGTTAGTGGTAGTGTATCGGCCCCCTGCTGGTGCTTATCTAGAGTTTTTGTCTGAATTTTCAGATTTCCTTTCTGGATTATTGATCAGTAGAGATAAATTCATCATAGTGGGTGATTTTAATATTCATATGGATGTTGAAAGCGATAATCTTAAATTAGCTTTCGATTCTCTTGTAGAATCAATGGGTATCTCACAAAAAGTGGATAAACCGACGTATTGTTTTAATCATACTCTCGATCTCGTTCTCACCTACGGTGTTGAAACTGATGATCTGTTGGTGTCACCTGTAAACTCCCTTTTATCCGACCACTATTTAATAACGTTTGAATTTAATTTTGTTGATGTTGAAGTGCAAAATAGGAGGTATTATTTTAGCAGATGTTTGTCTGATGTAGTTATTGCTAAATTTAAGGAGGCCATTGCTCATCTTACGACAGTGCAAAATAGTGATGTAGTCGAGGCCAGTGACCTGGGTTCTACCTCTACAGATGTTGATTTTCTTGTTAGTAACACCGCTGATTTGTTGAATTCAGCTTTAGATGAAGTTGCTCCTTTGAAAAGGAGGGTTTCTAGCCACAGGAGCTTAACTCCCTGGTATAATTCAGATATCCGCATGTTGAAACAAAACATGCATAAAATGGAAAGGAAGTGGCACTCTTGTAAGTCTGTAGACTTCTATCGTGAATGGAAAGATATTCTAATAGTATATAAAAAAGCCATTCGCAAAGCCAGAACAGCTTATTATTCAACGTTGATAGAGGATAACAAAAGTAACCCACGTTTTCTGTTCAGCACTGTAGCCAGGCTGACAAAGAGTCACAACTCTGTGGAGCCGTGCATTCCTGCAGCTCTCAGTAGTGAGGACTTTATGAGCTTCTTTAACAGTAAAATCACGAGAATTAGAGAAGAAATCAACCAGTGGGTTGTAGGCGTTTCTTCAGCTTTAGCGACTTCCCTAGGCTCTGACCTGACTCTAGACTGTTTTGATCCTATAGACCTCCCTGAGCTGACCTCACTCGTCCATAGTGCTAAGTCAACCACATGTATGTTAGACCCCATCCCGACTCGACTATTCAAACATATTTTTTCTCTTATTGGTACGACAATACTGGACCAAATTAACCTATCCCTAAGTTTAGGATATGTACCACAGGTTTTCAAAGTTGCAGTAATTAAACCTTTACTTCTACTCTAACCTTCCATTTTTATCTAAAATTCTGGAAAAGGCAGTTTCAAGCCAGTTATGTGACTATTTGTATAGAAATGATCTGTTTGAAGTCTTTCAGTCAGGGTTCAGAATGCATCATAGCACAGAGACAGCACTGGTTCGAGTCACGAATGACCTTCTTATGGCCTCAGATAAGGGATTAGTGTCCATACTGGTTCTACTGGACCTCAGATAAGGGATTAGTGTCCATACTGGTTCTACTGGACCTCAGATAAGGGATTAGTGTCCATACTGGTTCTACTGGACCTCAGGTAAGCTATTAGTGGGGTTCAGTGCTGCTTTTGACACTGTAGATCAGCATTTTACTGCACAGGTTAGAGCATGTTGTTGGGATTAAAGGGACAGCTCTACGTTGGTTTAAATCAGTGATTCTTAACCATAGGGCCGCAGCCCACACTTGGGCCGTGAGCGCCATCTAGTGGGCCGCAAAAAAAATTCAGTTTTGTAGGTGTGGGCCGCGGGGGCCGCGGGACTGCATAGCAACTCCCGACCAAATGAGGAGGAGAAGACACTAAGCTAGCTGTACGTGTAATAGTAAGAGAAATGGTGTGTATTTACAGAGTAAATCCTTCATTTTGCACAGAGTACGTTTAGATCTGCCAGGATCAGGGATCGATTACTTGGGTCTGCGCCCAGAGCGAGCGAGCTCAGCGTGATCATTTATCCCAACGCGTCCCCGCGGCCGGGGATGTCGGTGCCGCTCGGGCGGCGGCTCCGTCGTTACTGCTGAAGGATTGTACTTGTAGATGTGTGGGCTGACATGTCTGCTGGACTGGACTGTTGTTCGGGCTCGCAAAAGCGTTTGGAAAGTGACTCTGCTGCAGCGCGGCCAGAGAGCTGCGGTGCTGGCTCTGGCCGTCGCAGCTGATCAGGCTCGGATGAAATCCGACACGCGCAGTCCTGACAACTTATTAATGTAAATAACATAAGGCAAAATCAAAATAAGTTTTGTTCCCGCTCTATTTTTAAATATGCACACGTGTGTGTGTGTGTGTGTTGCAAGGCGGCGCTCCGTGTGTGTAGACGGCGCCTTTCACAATTAACAGAATTAAAATTAAATATCGTTCCAGGCTCATCAATGAGCACCTTCACATGTGCATGAGAACCTGACACCATCCAGCCCAGATTTAAGTTCTGGCAGGAGAAAGCTCTGTTCTCTCACTGAACGACAGAAAGTGGGGGCATAAGATTATAACAGGGGAAGAAAGAAAAACTGCAAAACAGTTCAATTGTTAAGATGTGTTTATATTCATTTATTATAAAAATGTGTTGAGACAATTAACAAAGAAAATGGGAAATTCAAACTGCTGGTAAAGAAATAAAATAAGATAGCATTTGAAAAATAAAATAAAATCTATTTTATTTTTAAGAGAAAAAAATATGTGTAATTCAAGTTACACATGTTAAGTGGCAAATATGTACTTTTTTAATATAACAGTCAGATGCAGATGTTGATACAACTATGAGGCTACTTGAATATATATATATATATATATATATATATATATATATATATATATATATAGATGAAGTATAATCCAGAATCACGGCATACACTTTCATTGTTATGCTGATGATACACAGCTCTATTTGTTTATGAAGCCGGATGAGACAGAACCGTTAGTTAAACTTCAGGCATGTCTGAGGGACATCAAGGACTGGATGTCCAGAAATTTCTTGCTTCTAAATTCAGATAAAACAGAGGTTATCATTCTTGGTCCAGAGCATCTTAGGAAGGGATTAGATGGTGTTGCGATGGCTTCCAGTGCAACTGTGAGAAACTTTGGTGTTGTTTTCGATCAGGATTTGTCGTTTAAACCATATGTTAATCAGGTTTGTAAAATAGCGTTTTTCCATCTCCGTAATATTGCAAAGATTAGGAAAATCCTCTCGCAGAGTGATGCAGAAAAACTAGTTCATGCGTTTGTATCTTCTAGACTAGATAACTGTAATGTGTTGTTAGCAGGATGTCCAAGTAATTTGCTGAATAGGCTCCAGCTGATCCAAAATGCAGCAGCACGAGTGCTGACAGGAATCAGCAGGAGAGACCACGTCTCTCCAGTGTTGGCGTCGCTCCATTGGTTACCCGTAAAATTCAGAATTCAAATTTTATTACTTGCGTATAAAGCCCAAAACGGCTTAGCTCCGCATTATTTGCAAGACCTGATAGTGCCTTATGTTCCTGTCAGAGATCTCTGTTCTCAGAGTGCAGGTTTACTCGTAGTTCCTAGAGTATCTAAATGTAGATTTGGAGGGCGGGCTTTCTGCTATCAGGCATCACTACTATGGAACCAACTTCCAATCTGGGTAAAGCTCCACCTTTAAAACTAAACTTAAAACCTTTCTGTTTAGAAAAGCCTATAGTTAGTGTTTAGTAAACCTCTAGCTGGTGTTGGTAAATCTCTAGGTAGTGTAAACTCTAGTGTGTTAGAGTGGCTCCTGTAGTTTCTTGTGCTGGCCCCCCCTTCTCCTCCCTTTTTTTCTCTTTTGTACATGGTGCAGCATCTTCTGCCGGTTGCGAAGAGCATCTCTGAATGCGAAACACCGGCTCCTGCAGTGTGGGAGTGAGGGGGGCAGGGTAACGGCCCCTTTTGGGCGGGGGAGAGGTTTGTCCGTCAAGACTCTTCTCCCTGGCCCTGCCCCTTCTCAACCTTTCCCCGACCCTGCACCCCAACCTGGGACTTGATGATTGGGCTGGAGCTTCGGGAGCTGCGTGCTGGCCTGCGGTCCCCACCCCCGGTCATCCCGTTGCTGCTTCCACCTGCCTGCTGTGCTGTTGCCGTCCCTGACCCCCAGTCTGGCCTTCGGCAGGAGGGTCTGTGGTGGCAAAAATTGTTGTTCAAAAAGAATGTCAGGACACCTCAGCTGTCTTTCTGAAGATTTAATGGAAAGAGGAAAAACATTCAATTGAATGGAGCCACACAGTCCAACCGGTCACATGAACCGTCAGTCCTGAGTGAGCTGAATGTGTTTAAAGAAAAGTCTTATAGTTGGGAAGCTGGGAAACTAGACAAAACATCACCCATCACCCTGGCAACCGTGCCAGGCTCTGTGTCAAAGGAACATGACCTCGGCATAGGAATGTTCACTTGAAAACAGGCAACAGACAGTGTTATACCAAAATTTTCCATTACATTCCACCCCTTTTAGCATTTTATGCTAAACCACAAAGAAATAGGAAATTTTGCACTGACCTACCCCGCAACCTTTATGCTCTGTCCCGCACCAGCCAAACGCTAGTGCACCCATTCTCCAACACGGGAGTTAAAGAAACCCCGACAGAGGATCATAGGTCTCGGGCACAGAAGAGCCAAAATCCCTCCCTCCACTAGACAAAGGGAGAGTCAAAAGACTCAATCTGTCTAGCTACTCTATCATAGATAAGGAGGGAAAAACCCCCGAAGGGGAAAAGACGCATTATGAAATATAAATTAATCTACTTCAAACAATACCAAAACAAATCACATTCAGCACAATAGTCCATGAAGGGAAAAGGAGAAGAGATGAAAAAAAAAAAAAAATCAAAGGCACTGTGTGACTAAGCAGTTAAAGATAAAAATGGGATAAAATGTAAAATAATAATAATAATAATAATAATAATAATAATAATAATAATAATAATAATAATAATAATAATAATAATAATAATAATAATAATAATAATAATAATAATAATAAAAATGACAGTCTCCATATGTCCTGGCAAAACCCTCCATGTTTTAACCCACTGTACCACGGGGCTAATGCTTGACTCCCTCACATCCTGTCAACAGGACATAACAGCTCATAATTAGTTCAAAACAGCATAAATGAAAAAAAACATCATCAACCTGAGGAAGGATTAGTGCAGAATATAAATTACAATAAAAATAAACACACACAATAAAACACAGAAAAACATGCAAACTCAAAAGAATAGTCAGTTCAGGGGCAGAGAGGTTGAACAGTGCAGTTTCCCACCCTGAAATGGAAAACCAGGACCTCCTCTGCAAATGCAACAATTCATTCAGGTGTCCGACAACATGTGTCACATTGATCTCGTTGGTCAGCTTCCTCGTCAGAGTGACCATGGCACGGAACCACATGTTGTCCTCTAGCTGGTCGCCACCCTTAGGCCGCATCCGAGCCGCCTAAGGGGATGCCACGGCCGTGGCCTCTCAATCAGGTGCATGGCGTGCGTGTGGATCAGGAACCCGTCGGCAGTGGCCGGCGTGGATCCACGTGGTACGTCTCTCTGCAACCTTGACTGCAGTCTCCGTCACCAGAAGCACTTGGAACGGTCTGTTCCACCTCCGAGCTTTCCAGTGTTTGCGCCTGAAGTCTTTCACCACAATGTAGTTTCCACTCCGAGGTCATGGAGTTTCGTCTCTGCCGGTCTGATGTTGATATCAGACAAAACAGACGACAAGGTTGCACAATATCGTAACATTTCGTCTTCACAAAGGCCAGTTTCTTGCTGCTGCCTCTTAAATGGGCCCAATCCCTGTTTAAAGGTCTCCCAAAACAGGATTTCAAAGGGGCTCAGGCCATTTTTGCTTCTCTGGCGCGCCACATTAGCACCACATTAGGCTGGGTGGTAGGCGCAATGCTGTCGTATATCTACACCCATGTACTCACCAACCTTTTTCTGTCCCGCTCACAAACGGAGCGCCATTGTCTGAGCTGATTTTTCCCGGAATCCCCCACCTGGGAATTATAAGGTGCATCAAAACCTTGGCCACTGCAGCGCAGTCCTGTCTTGTTGTGGGAAAAGCTTCAGTCCATTTAGAAAACATGCAAATGATAACCAAAACAAACTTTTTGCCTCCACTGGGTGTAAGTTCAATGAAATCCATCTGCAAATGCTGAAACGTCTGTCTGGTGGGGGCGAGTTGCGAACCCCCTCTCGTGAACCAGTGTCTTTGTGTCTTGAACATTTCATTGAGAGATAAAATCAGATTGTTAGTGTGATCATCACATTTACACACAGCAATTTGTGTAGGCAGCAACATGGTATCCACGTGATGCGCTATGGGTCTACCTGTGGAAATAAAAAAACGTATCGGGGACAAAAGCCCCAAAAAGCAAAACCTGCAATGTTAACTCACGTAGCAGGAGCCCTGGAAGCAGAACCAACAACAAAAAAGATCAAAGTCAGCATTGTCAATTGCAACATCACTCAAATTCAGGTCTTGGGGAACAAAGACAACATCACAACAACAGCAACATCACTCAAATTCAGGTCTTGGAGAACAAATGGATGTTAGCGTTGTCACACTAGCGTGGTTCTCCATCATCCGCTGTTGGCAAAAGGGTAAGGGTTAAGAACTTGCTGTAGCACTTGAAGTCACGTAACCCCCCTTTCCATCCACAGTCTGGGCGAAAGGTCGTGAACAGTCAGGCAGTCCAGGTATTGGAGGCGTCTGTAACGTCAGTTTCAGGTCAGTGAAGGCTTTGTCAGCCTCGTCAGTCCAGGTAACAGGGTCTGATGCTTTTAGGCCTTCTCCATGGGCAATTGCTGCCAATGGTGCCTCAATTTCAGCACAATGCGAGACCCACTGTCGACAATAACTGGTGGAGCCCAGAATTTACATCATTTGATTCTTAGTGACCAGTTCTGGCTTTTTTTCCTTTTGAATGGCAGTAATTCTGCCAGGTGAGATCTGCCCTCCCCCGAAATTACATGACCCAGAAACGTAACCTCTGTGGCAACAAACTGCAGTTCGGACAGGCCGGCTTAATGCCCCTGTTCAGCCAAAATGGGTCAACAGGACCAGAGAAGCTTTAACGCAACCCCTCCGGTCTCACTCGCAACCAAGATAACATCAACATACTGCAATAAGCACTTCCAAACTGCCCCTCAGAGCCAATGACAGTAGGCTCATGAACACTGTATCACTGTATCACACTGCATCCAAAAAAAAACACAGGGCACTCATTTCACGGGACGAAACCCACTCCTGATGAAACTGTCAAATCATCAGTATGTGACTTCATGACAGACAAAATAAAGAAAAATGATTGATATGTTTCATGCTTTTCACAATCAACCCAATCATACACAGCTCAATGGCAAGAATCCCATTTCCATACAATCCGGTTCAAATACAGTATCACAAAAGTAACCTGCAACCATTCGAACGGTGAATCAACCCAATTTTGACAATTTCACGTCACCATTTCCTCATTCAGGGAAAAGAATGAGTAAA
Organism: Cololabis saira; assembly: GCF_033807715.1. NCBI lineage: Eukaryota > Metazoa > Chordata > Actinopteri > Beloniformes > Belonidae > Cololabis > Cololabis saira. The sequence goes on from NC_084589.1 coordinate 51,881,685, forward strand.
AAACTATTTTACTTGTATCAATTTAACAAAAATGTCAACAGAAAGGAAAATGAGATAACATCTCTCTACCATCCACGCAGCCTCACGTGAACGCTCCCTGCATGAACGCGCAGTCAGACAAGCGACACGGAGCTTACACACACCCACGCGTTTACACACGCACACACCCTCACATACACACCTCAGGACACACAGAGCGCAGGCGCATCAGCAGTTCCTGCTGAATTTCACATATATTTATCAACCTGACCATCTCTGTTTCTGTTTTCTCAGGCCCATGTCAACATAGTATAGTATCAACATAGTATCTTCACGAAGCCACGCCATCAACATCTAAGTTTCTCTGGCAATTTAAATCCTAAAAAAGGGGGGGGCCCCCAAAGGTCCCTGACCTTCAACTCAACCCCCTCAGTGGGACTCAAACCCACTTTAATGCATTTACAGGAATCCCAATTCAATAAACAGTTTCAGTCATGAACACTAGACAAAAAACATTGGACAGGACAACCATTAGCCAAAACAGGCAAACAAAAATTCCCATTCCCCTAGATCCATCGAGAGGAGTGTCTCTTACGTCAGCTACCCCTCCAATCAGCACGGCTGCTTGACCCCAGGTCGAGCCGACCCCACACGAGTGAACGTATAACATATTACCATCAAAACAAACGTGTAACATTTTACCATCAAAACAACAGCAAACAAAATTGACTGTTAGGATGGACTGGAATGCTGAGGAAAAAATAAATAAACTAAAACGTTCTACCGGAACCTGAGACAGAATAGTGTGTGAATTAAGGTCGAATCCATTTCACTTCTAGTCCATTTATATCACTTCATCTTATTTGTACCTCATTTTTAATTAACCGTGAATGAGGCGTTCCAGTCTGGCATGTGATGCAAGAGTTGTCCTGCTGCAGAATAAACAAAAAAAGTCCCCTGCAACAATGTTCTAACAGCCGAAAGTATTATAATGAAGCCTTTAACTCACTAACAGTTCGGCATGAGTAAAATTACCGACACTTATTTAATTGTACTATTGCATTCACGTAACTTAAAGTTCTTTATTCATTAATAACCATGTCTGAGAAGATACTAATCACGGGCAAGCAGCTACAACAACAGCATTGGCGTGTGTACCCACACGTCATGAAAAATCTCTCCTGACACAATATCAATTCCAACTTCTACTAATAAATTACGTCATAACCTTATACAGACGAGTGTGCTGATTTTCCTTCCCTTTGGACATTGAACATCAAATCCAGACCTGCAAATTGCTGTTAAATGTTCCCGTTAAATCTTTGAGGCAGTCAGGGGGTACTTAGGATTGCCTGCTAGATCAACGTTTACTTTGTGGAGAAAAAATGGTGTTCTTTGGGAACAAAAGTGAGCATTATTAGCTCCCTCGAAACTACGCCGTAGTCGTCAAAAATACTGTACGATGATCAGATTAATTAAATCTGATTAAATTTAATGACAATTATTACAATAAAGGAAATGTGTATTTGTGTATTTATGTGCTCACGTGGTCTGCAGATCCCACAGCCGGCCTTCACGCATCCGCCGGACACCTCACCAGCTCTCTCCACCACCCCTAGTCAGTCCGGCCCCCCCTTCTCCCGCGTCTCCCGTCCTCTCTCCCCTCTCTGGGCACGGCAGCGGTCTGTGACGTCACGGGCCCTCACTGTGTTCTGCCTCTCCCGTTGCTCTCTCTTTCAGCCTTTTGCAGCAACAGTCTCACCCTTTTCCTGGCGAACGCAGGCTTTGACAAGCAAATTGACAGCGTGGTCAGGACCAGTTTTTATCAGTTATGGGTTTTAACAAAAGTAAAGCCATTCTTAAATCGTGCAGACTTGGAAAAAACCATTCATGCTTTTATAAGCTCTAGAATTGACTACTGCAATGCTTTGTATGTTGGTGTCTCCAAGTCTTCTTTTAGCCGTCTTCAGCTTGTTCAGAATGCCGCTGCACGCTTTTTAACTAGTACTCGACGTCGCGAACACATCACCCCGGTTTTATTTGCTCTTCACTGGCTTCCTGTTTCTTTTAGAATTGATTTTAAAATTTTAATCTTTGTTTTTAAAGCCCTCAATGGGCTTGCCCCTGTTTATTTATGTGAACAAGTGCGAGTTCAGAACTCCACTAGAGGCCTACGGTCCTCAACTCAGCTCCTGCTGGAAGTCCCTAGGACCAGGACTAAACTCTGGGGTGATCGGGCCTTCTCGGTAGCTGGACCCAGGCTCTGGAATAAGCTGCCCCCAGAAATGCGCACCATCACTGACTTTGGGGTTTTTAAATCCAGACTGAAAACCTATTTATTTAGACTGGCTTTTAATACATAGTATTGATGTGAAATATTCTTAATTTAATTTTAATGGTTTTATTATGTTGTTTTTAAATTGTTTTGTTTTAATGTGGATTTTAATGGAAAGCACTTTGGTCACCCTGTGTGTTGTAAAGGGCTTTATAAATAAAGATTGATTGATTGATTGATTGATTGATTTCTGCCAGTCAAAAATGTCCTTTAGACAGCCAGTCTCTCCAGCACTTTTCCTCATCTTTCCGATGGGTGAAACGGGTGAAGATGGGAGAGGGGTGCTCCCACGGGTGGGGTTGTGGGCAGTGGGGGCAGACGGACGCAGCTGAATGAAGTTCAGGCACCGGTGAGCTCTGCTTGAGGTCCGGACGCTAGTTGGGGGGGGCAGGTGGGGCGGGGGGCGCAGAGTCCAGACCGGGTCCAGCTTCACACACTGGGGCACAGTCTGTTTGGGTGTCTGCCTCATTCAGCCACATTCCAATCTATCTAAATTTGTTTTTCATTTTTTCTTGTTAGCGAGTGATAACTGGCCTCTGTCTAACCTGCAATGCCTCCAGCTGTTTAACGCTCAGGCTTCCTGTTTCTTGTTTTTTCTTTATTTTGGGAAATTTAAGGTGTCTGGCCCACAGTTCCGACAAAGGTTGTGGGTTCTATTCTGTTCCATAGTTAACAATCATATATCTCACATTTAGTGCTAACAAATCTGGTCCTTCGGAAAAATTACTCCCAGAAGGCTTGTTGAAAACTGGCCCCCACAGCTGATTATTTGATCCTCTCAGACGTGTTGCAAGTCTAAATTTTCAGAGGGAAAAAAACAAAAACAAAAAAAACACGATGGCTAACCAAGGTCTTCCGCTTATCAGGGTCTGTGACGTCACAACAGCCGGAACACTCGCGCAGCTCTCTCACAGAGATAGTTGGATCAGTACAATAAAAAAAATACATATATATAAAAGAAATGTCACGGTTCAGATTTGACTGGAGTCCTGCATCTTTTAAATCCTACAGAAGAAGGTAGTACTTCGGATTACCCGTTTGCTTCCAAATGCTGCATCTTTTAAATCCTACCAGGTAGTACTTCGGATTACCCACTTAACTCGAACCGAATTCTAGATGCAGAAGCGGGGGAAAACCCACGACTTAATCAACAGAAAAACATTCCAACTCCAATTATTTCTCAAAATTATTTGTCATCCAAGATTGTTAGTCAGACATTAACAGACAGCTCAGAGCAAAAACACAAAACTCCTTCACCTCCTAGAATTAGGCATTCTAGGCCACCGCCAGACCCTGTCTGGCAACTCGGATTCCCCGAATCCAGAGCCCTCAAGACTTGAACTTGAGGTACCTTCACCTTCACCTTCAAGGCAGTTTCAAGCCAGTTATGTGACTATTTGTATAGAAATGATCTGTTTGAAGTCTTTCAGTCAGGGTTCAGAATGCATCATAGCACAGAGACAGCACTGGAGTCACGAATGACCTCCTTATGGCCTCAGATAAGGATTAGTGTCCATACTGGTTCTACTGGACCTCAGATAAGGGATTAGTGTCCATACTGGTTCTACTGGACCTCAGTGCTGCTTTTGACACTATAGATCATGGCATTTTACTGCACAGGTTAGAGCATGTTGTTGGGATTAAAGGGACAGCTCTATGTTGGTTTAAATCATATCTATCTGACAGGTTCCAGTTTGTTCATGTACATGAGGTTTCTTCAGAACAGTCAAAGGTCTGTTATGGTGTTCCGCAGGGTTCAGTGCTAGGGCCAATCTTGTTCAGTTTATACATGCAGCCATTGGGAAGTATAATCCAGAATCACGGCATACACTTTCATTGCTATGCTGATGATACGCAGCTCTACTTGTCTATGAAGCCGGATGAAACAGAACCGTTGGTTAAACTTCAGGCATGTCTTAGGGACATCAAGGACTGGATGTCCAGAAATTTCTTGCTGCTAAATTCAGATAAAACAGAGGTTATCATTCTTGGTCCAGAGCATCTTAGGAAGGGATTAGATGGTGTTGCGATGGCTTCCAGTGCAACTGTGAGAAACCTTGGTGTTATTTTCGGTCAGGATTTGTCGTTTAACCCATATGTCAATCAGGTTTGTAAAATAGCCTTTTTCCATCTCCGTAATATTGCAAAGATTAGGAAAATCCTCTCGCAGAGTGATGCAGAAAAACTAGTTCATGCGTTTGTATCTTCTAGACTAGATTACTGTAATGTGTTGTTAGCAGGATGTCCAAGTAATTTGCTGAATAGGCTCCAGCTGATCCAAAATGCAGCAGCGCGAGTACTGACAGGAATTAGCAGGAGAGACCACGTCTCTCCAGTGTTAACGTTGCTCCATTGGTTACCCGTAAAATTCAGAATCCAATTTAAAATTTTATTACTTGCGTATAAAGCCCAAAACGGCTTAGCTCCGCATTATTTGCAAGACCTGATAGTGCCTTATGTTCCTGTCAGAGCTCTCCGTTCTCAGAGTGCAGGTTTACTCGTAGTTCCTAGAGTATCCAAATGTAGATTTGGAGGGCGGGCGTTCTGCTATCAGGCACCACTACTATGGAACCAACTTCCAATCTGGGTTAAGGAGGCTGACACCACCTCCACCTTTAAAACTAAACTTAAAACATTTCTGTTTAGTAAAGCCTATAGTTAGTGTTTAGTAAACCTCTAGCTGGTGTTGGTAAATCTCTAGGTAGTGTAAACTTTAGTGTGTCAGAGTCGCTCCTGTAGTTTCTTGTGCTGGCCCCCCCTTCTCCCTTTTCTCTCTTTTGTCCATGTTGCAGCATCCTTTGCCGGACACCGGACACCGGACACCGGAACCTGCAGTGTGGGAGTGAGGGGGGCAGGGTAACGGCCCCTTTTGGGCGGGGGAGAAGGTTCGTCCCTCAAGACTCCTCTCCCTGGCCCTGCCCCTTTTCAACCCTTCCCCGACCCTGCACCCCAACCTGGGACTTGATGATTGGGCCGGAGCTTCGGGAGCTGCGTGCTGGCCTGCGGTCCCCACCCCTGGTCATCCCGTTGCTGCTTCCACCTGCCTGCTGTGCTGTTGCCGTCCCTGACCCACCAGTCTGGCCCTCGGCAGGAGGGTCCCCCCTTACGAGCCTGGTCCTGCTCAAGGTTTCTTCCCTCCTAAAGGGGAGTTTTTCTTGCCACTGTTTGGCTTAAGGTATTTCTCCCACTAGGGGAGTTTTTACCTGCCATTGTTTATGTAATAACTGCTCGGGGGTCATGTTCTGGGTATGGATCTCTGGAAAGCGTCTAGAGACAACTCTGTTGTATTAGACGCTATATAAATAAAATTGAATTGAATTGAATTGAATTGAATTGAATTGAATTGAATTGAATTGAATTGAATTGAATTGAATTGAACCTCAGGACTTGAACCTGAGGGAACTTCACCCCAGGCCTCGAACCTGGGGGAGCTTCACCTCACCTCAGGACTTGAACCTGAGGTAGTCTACCACTCTCAAACACCGTCTACAGAAGCACTCGTGATCCGTCACGTCTGACGACCCACAGCTGATGTCGCACTTCACTAACTCCTAGGTCAGTAATAAACAGCCCAGGTACTCAGACCCCGGCTGGACCAGCCCTCTCCGGCTCCAAGCACTCCTGGCAACATCAGCTGATTAGGCAGAGAGGAGACGTTAGCGCGCAGCTTATTTCGTCCGTTTTCTTTCCAAAACTCACCCGAAAGAACAGCGAGGCGTTTCTGAAGCCACCGGGTTCGCTCGACCCCAGTCGGTGCGGGGACCTTCCCAACCCCCTCCGGACGAGAGGCCCTCTTCTCGACCTTCACTTGATGGGGGAGTACGAGGTTGTTGCATGCTTAAAACACCTTCGATTCCGGAGGAGAGAAGGAAAAATCCGCTCACAGATGGAGTCCCTTCGTGGTCGCCAAATTGTGGTGGCAAAAAGGGTTGTTCAAAAAGAATGTCAGGACACCTCAGCTGTCTTTCTGAAGATTTATTGGAAAGAGGAAAAACATTCAATTGAATGGAGCCACACAGTCCAACCGGTCACATGAACCGTCAGTCCTGAGTGAGCTGAATGTGTTTAAAGAAAAGTTATCTTATAGTTGGGAAGCTGGGAAACTAGACAAAACATCACCCATCACCCTGGCAACTGTGCCAGGCTCTGTGTCAAAGGAACATGACCTCGGCATAGGAATGTTCACTTGAAAACAGGCAACAGACAGTGTTATACCAAAATTTTCCATTACAGGTCCCCCCTTATGAGCCTGGTCCTGCTCAAGGTTTCTTCCCTCCTAAAGGGGAGTTTTTCTTGACACTGTTTGGCTTAAGGTTTTTCTCCCAATAGGGGAGTTTTTACCAGCCATTGTTTATGTAATAATTGCTCGGGGGTCATGTTCTGGGTATGGGTCTCTGGAAAGCGTCTAGAGACAACTTTTGTTGTATTAGACGCTATATAAATAAAATTGAATTGAATTGAATTGGAAAGGAGATTATTATTGAATTTAAAAGAGACCGACCTTCTGCTGCACACAGGTAAGATGTACGTAGATGTTAGAAAGGTAAAGGCTTCCATACACTACACATCTTTTACATTTGTAGTTCTATTGTGTTCATTATGTCTTCAGATATACTGTATATCCTAAAGTTTCTTTTTTCCAGACAAAGTTCCGACTTCTTACCTTCAAACTGACAGTTTCGGCGGTTCTCCCGCCTTCCTCAAAGTGTCACGTGTTGGAAAGTGACAACGTCCTTATCAGCTATTTTTATGATGAAGGCGTGGCCAACCTGCCTGGTTTGTTCTACATTTGTATATCACTGTACAACTTGGAACTGCTTGATCTTGGGGTAAGATGTCTAGAATGCCAGACTTCACGATGATTCCTTTTTGAATCGTAGGGTAGACCCTAATGCAGCCATTGTGTCATTAGTATGAGCTGATGGTCAACAAACAACATGTGTAAATGATCTGGGGCCTCATTTATAAAGCTTGCTTGCGCACAAAACAGGGCTTGAAAGATGCCCACGCCACCTTCTACGCAAAGGTTGGGATTTAAAAAGAAAAAACTAACGGAAAAATGTGCGTATCTTGACGCAAAACCCTGACCCTCGCGCACGGACATTTTGAAGATATGGGGAACTGGTGACGCAGACGGTGAGGTGGTGAAATGAAGCCAGATTCATGTCATACTCTTAATGTCATCACATATCAGACTTATAATATAATAGCGCTGATCGTGGTGCTGCAGCTGCAGCCGCGGTCCCGGGCACGCCGGGAACCTCCTTTTCACCCACCGCGACAACTGTAGAGTGACTGAGGACAGAACAAATGAGTCCCGGGCCACTCTACGGAGCCCCTAAAGGGACTCTTTTTTTAAAAATATATGAGTTTTACACGCGCGTGAAACCTTTACGCGCGCGTAAGCCTAATTCATGGTTCCGCGTTAAAACTACGCAGAGCCTATGCCGTAGGGGCCCGGCGATGCACACCTACGCCGTAGGCTCTGCGTTGGTGTGACGCAGAACCATAAATCAGCCTTAAAGGTTTCACGCTTGCACGTAAAACTCATTATATATATAAAAAAAATCCGTGTCCCTTTAGGGGCTCCGTACCTCTTGGCCTCCACCTTCAAATCGCTTTTTTATTTCTTTTTATTTTTTATTTCTGCCACAGATCTGTCCGTGCCACTCACGGCGTTTACACCAGCAACGATGTGCTGCCACTCACTCGCTTTCTTTTTGTTAGTGATGCCACTACTGCTACCACCAAATAATGTGGTTTTCCTGCCTCCACCTCATCCACACGCATCTCCATCTGAGTCTCCGTGAAATGTAGTGCCACGGTGGCTCGACACGTGTCATTCATCCTGACGCAGCACAAACAGGCTGCAGGAAGCCGCTGCGCATGCTCAGCAGGCTCATTCATATGCAAATACAGTCATGAACCACTTTGCATTGTCCATTTATGGTATGAAGTGGGCGTGTAGAGGGCGGGATATTGAGGAGAATTAACCTGTGCAACCTTCCAGCTGGACTGTGATTTATAAAGCGAACATTGCATGCAAGTGTGCGTGCACCCGGTTTTATAAATCCAGATTTTTTTGTGCATTTTCGGCTTTTGGGTTTACGTGCAGTTTTAGTATGAATCCTACACACTCTTTTATAAATGAGGCCGCTGATCTTTTACCAAGTTTAAGTTGTTTTTACAAACATAACGTGGTGGGAGACCAGCGCCATGTCTGAAACTCTGAAAATAACACAGTTTAACCTCTGAAACTGTTGCACTTGCGTAAAATAAAAATGCACACAATTATGTCTGCAAATATTCCAAACTTTTTTTCATGTTTTAAATGTTTTAAACACTGACTTTCAAGCTTTCAAAACTTTTTCTTTCAGTTTCAGGTTTAGTCAGACCACACTTGAGTCACGCCACGTCCATACGCGAGTTAGGCCACGCCCAGAAAGTTAGAAAGTGCGTCAGAAAAAGGAAAAGTGTTTTTCTGGACTTTACATAAACATCGTCTCGCCTGAAGTTACAGACGCACTTCACCTGCAGGTAGGAGTTTATTTAGGGATTTATTTCTTTACTGAGAGCTGATCCGGACCCGGAAACCCCCAGATCTGCAAACAGCTGCAAATGTTGTTGTTTATTCACCTTGATTGAAAATATGGAGCAGCAGACTGAAACGTATTGGAGTTAGTAAACGTTTTTGTAAAAACTCAAACAGAAAGAAACACGGTTAAAAGTTGAAACGGGATTAAATGGGGCGTTTCCAGCCTGTTTTAGGGGAATTTATTCATTTTTTTCTGAATGTCTGAATGTAATTTTTAATTTACTTTCCCTAAATATCTAAAAGTATTCATGTTCTTTCATATTTAATCATATTCTTTCATGCTCCTTCCAGTGCTGCTGTTTTTAGGTCAGTTTTCTCCTATTTTATGTTTCCAGGCAGAAATCTGCCCTCTGACTCCAGTGCGTCTCTGTAGGTAATATAAGTAGTTGATTGACAGCTGCGACAGCCAATCAGATCACAAGTTGTATCAGTTAAGGCTTTAGGCGTCCTGTGATTGGTTATCTATTTTTAATACTCTGAGATGCAGCAGTGGGCGCTGACGCAGTTGTTTTAGTGAGTGAAAACTTTTCTTTCACGTTTAATATGTTTTTATCATTTATTTCGTTGATATCAAATCCATAATAACGAACTAAAATGACAAATATAATAATAATAATAATACATTTTATTTATATAGCGCTTTTCTGGGCACTCAAAGACGCTTTACATTAAAACAAAACACATAGTACAAATTACAATTACACAGGACAGTACAAAAGGACACAACATGAGACAGGACATTAATCACACATTAAAAGCAGTTCTGTAAAGGTGAGTTTTGAGATGGGATTTGAATGCTGGGAGGTCTGTACAGTCACGGATGTTTTTGGGGAGGGAGTTCCAGAGGGTGGGTGCAGCGATGGAGAAGGCCCTGTCGCCCCAGGTCCGGTGCTTGGTTCTGACTGGAAGGGACAGGAGGTTGGCGTCAGAGGAGCGGAGGCTGCGGGAGGGAGTGTAGCGGTGGAGCAGGTTGGTGAGGTAGCAGGGGGCCTGGTTGTGGAGGGCTTTGTGGGTGAGGAGAAGGATTTTGAAATGGATCCGTTGAGGGATGGGGAGCCAGTGGAGCTTCTGGAGGACTGGGGTGATGTGGTCTCTGGAGCGGGTGTGGGTGAGCAGGCGGGCGGCCGAGTTTTGAATATATTGGAGTTTATTGAGGACCTTGGAAGTTGAACCGTAGAGGATGCTATTGCAGTAGTCGAGTCTTGAGGTGATGAAGGCGTGGATCAAGGTTTCAGCGGTAGAGAAGGAGAGTGATGGACGGAGACGGGCAATATTTTTCAGGTGGAAGAAAGCAGTCCTTGTGATATGGTTGACATGGTGTTGGAAGGAGAGGTTACTGTCCAGGATAACTCCGAGGTTGCGGATGTGAGTGGAGGGAGACAGAATGGAGTTGTCCATGGTGAGGGTGAAGTTGTGAGCGGTTTTGGTGAGGGATTTTGGGCCGATGATGAGCATGTCCGATTTGTTGTAGTTCAGTTGGAGGAAGTTCGAGTGCATCCATGACTTGATTTCAGCGAGGCAGTTGGTCAGGGTAGAGTGGGTTGCAGAGGTGAGGGATTTGGTGGAGATGTATAGTTGAACGTCGTCGGCGTAGCAGTGGAAGTGGAGGCGGTGGCGGCGGATGATGTTGCCAAGGGGGAGCATGTAGAGGATGAAGAGTAGAGGACCAAGCACCGAACCCTGGGGGACGCCTTGTGACAGAGGGGCAGTGGAGGAGGAGCAGTTGTTGATGCTGATGAATTGATGTCTGTTGGTGAGATAGGATTTTAACCAGGAGAGGGCGGATCCGGTGATGTTGAGAGATGATTCCAGGCGGGAAAGGAGGATGGTGTGGCTGATGGTGTCGAAGGCTGCTGTGAGGTCCAGGAGAAGGAGAATGCTGAGGTTGCCGGAGTCGGAGGAGAGAAGGAGATCATTGGTGACTTTGATGAGGGCTGTTTCTGTGCTGTGACGTGAGCGGAAACCAGATTGAAATGTTTCAAACAGATCATTGGAGGTGAGGTGGGTCTTGAGCTGAGTGGCGACGGCGCGTTCCAGAATTTTTGACAGGAAAGGGAGGTTGGAAATGGGCCGGAAGTTGTTCATGGTGTCAGGGTTGAGTCCAGGTTTTTTGAGGATGGGGGTGACAGCTGCCAGTTTGAGGGTGTCCGGGACTGATCCAGAGCTGAAGGAGGAGTTGACGATGTTGATGATGAGTGGGGAGATGGCTGGGAGACAGTTTTTTATAAATGTGGATGGGATGGGGTCCAGAGCACAGGAAGATGTTTTCATGCCCATCATGACAGTGGAAAGAGACGCTGAAGACATGGGAGAGAAGTGAGACAGGGGCTGAGTGGTGGAGGGGGGGTAAACAGGTGGGGAGGTGGAGGGGGTGGAGGAGGTGGTCAGGTTACTGTAGATGGTCTGGATTTTGGATTGAAAAAATGAGAGGAAGTCGTTGCACTTAGAGACTGTGAAGGAGTTGGAGATGTTGTCACTGGGTTTGAGAAGTTTGTTGATTGTGGAGAAGAGAGCCTTTGGGTTGGAGGAGTCGGAATGGATGATGTTGGAGAAGTAGGTGGAGCGAGCTGAGTTGAGGGCATCCTTGTATTGGTGGAGATGATCAGTGTAGGCGAGTTGGTGAACAGTTAATCCAGATTTCTTGCAGAGTCGCTCGAGTTGACGTTTACGGGATTTCAGTTTGCGGAGTTCAGGGGTGTACCAGGGTGCTGAGCGTGCGAAAGAGACTGTTTTGGTTTTGATGGGAGCCAGTTGATCAAGACAGGAGGAGAGTGTATGATTGTAGTAATCCACGAGGTCCGAGGGGTTGTCGGGTGACGGGGGAGGGGAGGCGGACATCTGAGTGGCGAGAGAGGCTGAGAGGGCAGAGCGGGAGATGGATCTGATGTTGCGGAAGGATATTTTGCGTGCTTCTTTGGGAGTGGGGATGGGGATGTTGATGTCCATGATGATTGCCAGGTGATCAGACACGTGGAGGTTGAGGCTGGAGAGCTGATTTATTGTGAGGCCGGTGGAGCAGACGAGATCGAGGGTGTGGCCGCGGGCGTGAGTGGGGAAGTCGACGTGTTGAGTGAAGTTGAGGCAGTGTAGCAGGTCCAGGAATTCAGCAGCAGGTTTACAGTTAAGATCGTTGATGTGGAAGTTGAAATCACCCAGGAGGAGAACAGAGGGAGAGATGGAGCAGAGCTGGGTCAGAAAATCCGAGAGATCTGAGAGAAAGGAGGGGTTTGGTTTGGGGGGGCGATAAATGACGGCGGTGACAAGAGGAGTGGGGCCAGGTAGTTTGAAGGCAGTGTGTTCGAATGAAGGAATGACAGGAATGGGGATGGAGGTTGCTTTAATGTCCTTTTTGTATATTGCTGCAACACCGCCCCCCCGCCCCTCAGCGCGAGCTTGTTCCATGTAGGTGAAGTTGGGGGGAGTGGCCTGATTTAGTGAGAAATAGTCCAGGGGTTTGTGCCAGGTTTCTGTTAAACAGAGGAAATCCAGATTATTGTCCATTATAAATTCATTCAGCAGCAGGCTTTTGTTGTTGAGTGAGCGGGTGTTGAACAGAGCCAGTTTCAGGTGGTGTTGCTTGGTGATTGGCTGAGAGGACTGAGGAAGTGGACGGAGATTGGACAGATTCTGTTTGTTGTGATGACGTAACGAAGTTGCAGGACGGCAGGAGGACCAGAAGGAAGGAATGGAGTTTGGCGACGTGAAGTTGTAGGAAAACATGCGTCCTGAGCGGCTGTGTGGAGGATGGTTTTGCCAGAGTGGACCAGGTGTCGGGCGCGGGTGGTGGGCCGCGGCGGAGTGGAGCGGCGGCATGGTCCCGGTCGAGAGCGGTAGCTGGAAGCTAACGAGAGCTAGCGTCGAGGAGCCGAGGGTCCGGGTGTAGAGGAGCGACGAGAACCCCAGGAATATCCACAGGATTAGCCACAGCATGCTACATCCAGCAGGTAAGCTTGTTGAGGTGGAGATGGTGGTGGCTGAGGACGGAAAACAGCGGTGACCAGTAACGAGTAATGGCAGAGTAGCGAGCAGCTAGCTAGTTGCTTTAGCCGGTGGTTCAGAGCAAAACTTACTCGCGAGGGCTCCAAGAGGAGCCCGCAGCGGAGAGAAGACAGTTGCGGTGTACACGGGAGAAGTAAAAGTTGTATCAAAACTTACCGGCAGAGGCCCAAATACTGGGCCTGCTGCGTTGGAAATGCTTCGGTAAGTTTGACGTGAGCGGGTGCCAGGGATAGACAGACCACGGTTCTGCTGCGGTGTCAGGAGGACCAGAGGTTCTGCTGCGGTGTCAGGAGGACCAGAGGTTCTGCTGCGGTGTCAACATCTACTACTACTACTACTGTACACTTAGGAATAGACTGCTTTGTGTTGGAGCTGGTATATCAGTATATTGTGTTGGAAATATACTGAAAAATGGAACAAAAACATCTTTCCCTCCTGCAGAGTAAGTAAATTAAGCTGTGTGGTTGGTCCAGCTGGTCGCAGGAGGCCGTGACGTCACGTCCTGACAGGAAAACAGACTTTTTTGTTGTTTGTTGTTTGATGTTTGTTGTTTATTGTTTATTGTGTCGCTACTGCGAAGTTTGTCTTGTCTTGTTAGAGTCTCTCTGATATAAAACTGTAACCTTGTTGAAGCTTCAAATTCTTTTGGGACTCATTTAATAGAACTTTTCTTTTAAGACAGTTTTCACATCGTTGTTTGAAGTTTTTTTTTTATTTATTTTTTAAAGATCATTTTACAGTTTTTCACAATTGTTTAAACACATTTATTGGAACATCAGACACAATGTGCACAACCTGAAACTCATGTTTCAGGTGGCTGAACCAATCCTGCTGAACTCCAAGCACATTTACTGCTCTAGACTCAAATTCCCATTCCATACCACACATTTCTCACAACACTACACACAATTCCCAATATCCTGCACACTCTTCCTGAATTCCCTCTCTTGCTGTTCACACAGAACACACAGTCAATCACATTTCTAAACTCCAAAGGCTGTTGTGAGATATGCAATCAGCAATTTGCCATTGAATTCATATTCATTGATGAAGCTTTAGTGCAGTTTAGTGCAGTTTAGTGCAGTTTAGTGAAGTTTAGTGAAGTTTGGTGCAGTTTAGTGAAGTTTAGTGCAGTTTAGTGAAGTTTAGTGCAGTTTAGTGCAGTTTAGTGAAGTTTAGTGCAGTTTAGTGAAGTTTAGTGCAGTTTAGTGCAGTTTAGTGCAGTTTAGTGCAGTTTAGTGCAGTTTAGTGAAGTTTAGTGAAGTTTGGTGCAGTTTAGTGCAGTTTAGCCCACCGCCACTGTTTTAAACGTAATATTTAACAACAAGGTATAACAGCCCCAACCGATGCCTCAAAATGGTTCCATCCGTTATCTTTTATTTATTTATTTTTTTATTTTATTTTACCTTTATTTTAACAGGTTAGTTCCATTGGGATCTAGGATCTCTTTTTCAAGGGAGACCTGACCAAAATTGGCAGCTTTAAAAGTTACAGACAAAACAACATCCACAAAATACATAACAAAACAGTGCCAGTTACAATACTTAAGGACAGTGACAAGTACCAGCAGAGTCACAAATGCATTTGTAAGAGCTTTAAAATCAGACAATGACACTAATGTGTTTAGCTTCAGGTGTTTTTGGAGGCTTTTCCAAGCAAGTGGGGCAGAACAGTTGAATCTTCCCTAGATCGGTCCTTGATCTGGACAGCAGGATTATAGCATCATTTATCTCAGGCTGGAACTACTGATGGCTTTCAACTTGATCAGAGAACAAATGTAAAATGGAAGTTTACCTAATATAGCCTTGTAAATGAACAATTACCAATGACTAAAAGCTCCTAATGTCAGTTAAGGTAAGCCATCCTTGGAGTACAGAATGCAATGGTTAGAGGTTTACACTTTGTTACAAATCTCAGTCACTATGATACGCAGTGTCTAACATATGCAAGAACTGGGCAGGAGCATTCATGTACAATAGATCACCATAATCCAAAATTGGTAAAAATGTTACAGAGACCAGTCTCCTTCTGTTCTCAAAGGAGAAACATGCCTTGTTTCTGAGGCCAGAAGGAAACTTCAGGAACTGATCTGCTTCCTCTCAGCAGTGGCTTAAAGCCAGAAAAGAGCTTTTGGGTGTGCCACATTTCCTTTCAACAAAACTGGACACTCCATCTCCACAAACATTCAAAAGCATGTAAATCCCACATTACTAACAGTACAGAACATATCCACACGTGTCTCATCAGAAATAAAACAAATCCATGTTTGAGAGGACATGTGTCGTGATGCGTTTCCTAAACACAGTCTCAGGATCGGTTGCAGGAGCCATGACACGTCCCCTGACGGAAACTTTTACATGCAAAAATAAGATGTTTTACTTTGAATTATTTTGAACATCATGATTACATACTAATAGCCTAGATTTAGAATAAAACATGTTAGTAAGACTATAACAAAAAATAATGCATCAAATTTTTGGGTGTGGCAGCTGTATTTGTAGGTGGTACCGGCGCATCCCGGCCCCCCCTGGAACACCCGGGAAACCATGGACACCATGGAACGTCCTGGAATATCCTGGAACATCGTGCGAAACCATGGACACTCGGCCCCCCCCGGAACATCCTGGAAAATTCTGGAACATCCTGGACACGTGATGCTATGCCATGGGCTCAAAGAACATCGGTCCAGGTTCGGAAGGTACTGCTGTTGTAAATAATATTTCAAGTAAAAATAAACTGACAAAAATTGTTTATTTAAAAAGAGAAAAATGTTTGAGGTAATGAAGATGTGTTTCCTTCACTACCTTTATTACAGCCACTCTTGCACCATAATTTTTATATTTATTTTAACAATAGTGTAAGAATATGCAAACATTTCACTCAGCTACAGGTACTGTGTTGCAGAGACTGTAAAAATATTATTTTCCATAATTTCACCTAATAACCCACATACATTTCTCCGGGACTACAAAACCTACAAGCAGACTCACTTTCACTTTACTGTACTTTTACTGTACTTTTATCTAACACACTTCAATTCAATTCAATTCAATTTTATTTATATAGCGTCTAATACAACAAGTTGTCTCTAGACGCTTTCCAAAGACCCAGAACATGAACATGAACCCCCGAGCAGTTATTACATAATCAATGGCAGGTAAAAACTCCCCTAGTGGGAGAAAAACCTTGCCCCCCTGCAGCATAGGCCTATGGCAGCATATCTACCACGGAGCTATATTTGAGACTAATTATTATAGTCTTGTTCTATAGCTGCAACTATGACTACTGACTCTTAACACACTAGAGTTGACACTAACTAGAGATTTACCAACACCAGCTAGAGGTTTACTAAACACTAACTATAGGCTTTACTAAACAGAAAGGTTTTAAGTTTAGTTTTAAAGGTGGAGGTGGTGTCAGCCTCCTTAACCCAGATTGGAAGTTGGTTCCATAGTAATGGTGCCTGATAGCAGAACGCCCGCCCTCTAAATCTACATTTAGATACTCTAGGAACTACGAGTAAACCTGCACTCTGAGAACGGAGAGCTCTGCCAGGAACATAAGGCTCTATCAAATCTTGTAAATACTGCGGAGCTAAGCCGTTTTGGGCTTTATACGCAAGTAATACAATTTTAAATTGGATTCTGAATTTTACGGGTAACCAATGGAGCAACGTTAACACTGGAGAGACGTGGTCTCTCCTGCTAATTCCTGTCAGTACTCGCGCTGCTGCATTTTGGATCAGCTGGAGCCTATTCAGCAAATTACTTGGACATCCTGCTAACAACACATTACAGTAATCTAGTCTAGAAGATACAAACGCATGAACTAGTTTTTCTGCCTCACTCTGCGAGAGGATTTTCCTAATCTTTGCAATATTACGGAGATGGAAAAATGCTATTTTACAAACCTGATTAACATATGGTTTAAACGACAAATCCTGATCGAAAACAACACCAAGGTTTCTCACAGTTGCACTGGAAGCCATCGCAACACCATCTAGTCCCTTCCTAAGATGCTCTGGACCAAGAATGATAACCTCTGTTTTATCTGAATTTAGAAGCAAGAAATTTCTGGACATCCAGTCCTTGATGTCCCTAAGACATGCCTGAAGTTTAACTAACGGTTCTGTTTCATCCGGCTTCATAGACAAGTAGAGCTGCGTATCATCCAGCATAACAATGAAAGTGTATGCCGTGATTCTGGATTATACTTCCCAATGGCTGCATGTATAAACTGAACAAGATTGGCCCTAGCACTGAACCCTGCGGAACACCATAGCAGACCTTTGACTGTTCTGAAGAAACCTCATGTACATGAACAAACTGGAACCTGTCAGATAGATATGATTTAAACCAACGTAGAGCTGTCCCTTTAATCCCAACAACATGCTCTAACCTGTGCAGTAAAATGCCATGATCTATAGTGTCAAAAGCAGCACTGAGGTCCAGTAGAACCAGTATGGAAACTAATCCCTTATCTGAGATCCAGTAGAACCAGTATGGACACTAATCCCTTATCTGAGGTCCAGTAGAACCAGTATGGACACTAATCCCTTATCTGAGGTCTAGTAGAACCAGTATGGACACTAATCCCTTATCTGAGGTCCAGTAGAACCAGTATGGACACTAATCCCTTATCTGAGGTCCAGTAGAACCAGTATGGACACTAATCCCTTATCTGAGGTCCAGTAGAACCAGTTTGGACACTAATCCCTTATCTGAGAACATAAGAAGGTCATCCGTGACTCGAACCAGTGCTGTCTCTGTGCTATGATGCATTCTGAACCCTGACTGAAAGACTTCAAACAGATCATTTCTATACAAATAGTCACATAACTGGCTTGAAACTGCCTTTTCCAGAATTTTAGATACAAATGGAAGGTTGGAATTTGGTCTATAATTAGCTAAGGTGTCTGGGTCAAGAGAAGGTTTTTTAAGTAAAGGTTTAATTACTGCAACTTTGAAAACCTGTGTGTGGTTCCACTTCTGGATGTTCTACTGCCCTTATTGTTCAGCTTAGTTTTTTAATATTTATAGACATATATTACTTACAATACAGATGATAGAAGATAGAAAATATTGAAATACTAAATGAAACTAAATCCAATATCCACACACACGATTATAAAACAATGAAATGCAGCGTAGCTCTATAGCAGCGTAGCTCTATAGCAGCATAGCTCTATAGCAGCGTAACTATAGCAGCGTAACTCTGTAGCAGCGTAGCTCTATAGCAGCGTAGCTCTATAGCAGCGTAACTCTATAGCAGCGTAGCTCTATAGCAGCGTAACTCTATAGCAGCGTAGCTCTATAGCAGCGTAACTCTATAGCAGCGTAGCTCTATAGCAGCGTAACTCTATAGCAGCGTAGCTCTATAGCAGTGTAGCTCTATAGCAGCGTAACTCTATAGCAGTGTAGCTCTATAGCAGCGTAACTCTATAGCAGCGTAGCTCTATAGCAGCGTAACTCTATAGCAGCGTAGCTCTATAGCAGCGTAACTCTATAGAAGCGTAGCTCTATAGCAGCGTAACTCTGTAGCAGCGTAGCTCTATAGCAGCGTAACTCTATAGCAGCGTAGCTCTATAGCAGCGTAACTATAGCAGCGTAACTCTATAGCAGCGTAACTCTATAGCAGCGTAGCTCTATAGCAACGTAACTCTATAGAAGCGTAGCTCTATAGCAGCGTAACTCTGTAGCAGCGTAGCTCTATAGCAACGTAACTCTATAGCAGCGTAACTCTATAGCAGCGTAGCTCTATAGCAGCGTAACTCTATAGCAGCGTAGCTCTATAGCAACGTAACTCTATAGAAGCGTAGCTCTATAGCAGCGTAACTCTATAGCAGCGTAACTCTATAGCAGCGTAACTCTATAGCAGCGTAGCTCTATAGCAGCTTAACTCTGTAGCAGCGTAGCTTTATAGCAGCGTAGCTCTATAGCAGCGTAAGTATAGCAGCGTAACTCTATAGCAGCGTAACTATAGGAGCGTAACTCTATAGCAGCGTAACTATAGCAGCGTAGCTCTATAGCAGCGTAGCTCTATAGCAGCGTAACCATAGCAGCGTAACTCTATAGCAGCGTAACTCTATAGCAGCGTAGCTCTATAGCAGCGTAACTCTATAGCAGCGTAGCTCTATAGCAGCGTAGCTCTATAGCAGTGTAGCTCTAACAAAACTATAAGATTACATGATGTAACTGGTAACTCTAACCAGGTGCCTAGCAAAATAGAAGTAGTTGCAGTTCCCCGCCCTCCACTAGTTCACCAGGTGCGGCGTTATAGAGGCGTTAACCAAAATAATCTTGTAAAAATTAAAACCAATGCACATTTGGTACCAATAAGAGACCGAAAAATTAGATGCGGACTACTAAATATACGATCATTAAGCTCCAAGTCTCTGTTAGTAAACGATATAATCACAGAGAGCAGGAGTGATGTTTTCTGCTTAACAGAAACATGGTTACAGGATGAAGAGTATGTTAGTTTGAATGAATCAACTCCGCCCGGCTACTTTAATCATCACATTCCTAGAAACACGGGCCGGGGCGGAGGAGTCGCAGCAATTTATAACTCCAGTCTCCAAACAAAAATTGAACCTAAGTGCAATCATAATACGTTTGAAAGCCTCACGCTTAGTCTGAAATTTCCGAGCTGGAAATCAGAGAAGCCAGTTGTGTTAGTGGTAGTGTATCGGCCCCCTGCTGGCGCTTATCTAGAGTTTTTGTCTGAATTTTCAGATTTCCTTTCTGGATTATTGATCAGTACAGATAAATTCATCATAGTGGGTGATTTTAATATTCATATGGATGTTGAAAGCGATAATCTTAAATTAGCTTTCAATTCTCTTCTAGAATCAATGGGTATCTCACAAAAAGTGGACGGGCCGACGCATTGTTTTGGTCATACTCTCGATCTCGTTCTCACCTATGGTGTTGAAACTGATGGTCTGTTGGTGTCACCTGTTAACTCCCTTTTATCCGACCATTATTTAATAACGTTGGAATTGAATGTTGTTGATGTTGAAGTGCAGGGCAGGAGGTATTATTTTAGCAGATGTTTGTCTGATGAAGCTATTGCTAAATTTAAGGAGACCGTTGCTCGTCTTGCGACAGTGGAAAATAGTGAAGCCTCTACTGAAGCAATAGAGGCCAGTGACCTGGGTTCTACCTCTGATGTTGATTCTCTTGTTAGTAACACTGCTGATCTGTTGCACTCAGCTTTAGATGAAGTTGCTCCTTTGAAAAGGAGGGTTTCTAGCCACAGGAGCTTAACTCCCTGGTACAATTCAGATATTCGCATGTTGAAACAAAGCGTGCGTAAAATGGAAAGGAAGTGGTACTCTTGTAGGTCTGTAGACTCTTATCGTGAATGGAAAGATATTCTAATAGTATATAAAAAAGCCATTCGCAAAGCAAGAACAGCTTATTATTCAACGTTGATAGAGGATAACAAAAGTAACCCACGTTTTCTGTTCAGCACTGTAGCCAGGCTGACAAAGAGTCACAACTCTGTTGAGCCGTGTATTCCTGCAGCTCTCAGTAGTGAGGACTTTATGAGCTTCTTTAACAGTAAAATCACGAGAATTAGAGAAGAAATCAACCAGCCGGTTGTGGGCGTTTCTTCAGCTTTAGCGACTTCCCTAGGCTCTGACTTGTCTCTAGACTGTTTTGATCCTATAGACCTCCCTGAGCTGACCTCACTCGTTAATAGAGCTAAGTCTACCACATGTATGTTAGACCCCATCCCGACTCGACTATTCAAAAATGTTTTTTCTCTTATTGGTGTGACAATACTGGACCAAATCAACCTATCCCTAAGCTTAGGATATGTACCACAGGTTTTCAAAGTGGCAGTAATTAAACCTTTACTTAAAAAACCTTCCCTTGACCCAGACACCTTAGCTAATTATAGGCCAATTTCTAACCTTCCATTTGTATCTAAAATTCTGGAAAAGGCAGTTTCAAGCCAGTTATGTGACTATTTGTATAGAAATGATCTGTTTGAAGTCTTTCAGTCAGGGTTCAGAATGCATCATAGCACAGAGACAGCACTGGTTCGAGTTACGAATGACCTTCTTATGGCCTCAGATAAGGGATTAGTGTCCATATTGGTTTTACTGGACCTCAGTGCTGCTTTTGACACTGTTGACCATGGCATTTTACTGCACAGGTTAGAGCATGTTGTTGGGATTAAAGGGACAGCTCTACGTTGGTTTAAATCATATCTATCTGACAGGTTCCAGTTTGTTCATGTACATGAGGTTTCTTCAGAACAGTCGAGGGTCTGTTATGGTGTTCCGCAGGGTTCAGTGCTAGGGCCAGTCTTGTTCAGTTTATACATGCAGCCGTTGGGAAGTATAATCCAGAATCACGGCATACACTTTCATTGTTATGCTGATGATACGCAGCTCTACTTGTCTATGAAGCCGGATGAAACAGAACCGTTAGTTAAACTTCAGGCATGTCTTAGGGACATCAAGGACTGGATGTCCAGAAATTTCTTGCTTCTAAATTCAGATAAAACAGAGGTTATCATTCTTGGTCCAGAGCATCTTAGGAAGGGATTAGATGGTGTTGCGATGGCTTCCAGTGCAACTGTGAGAAACCTTGGTGTTGTTTTCGATCAGGATTTGTCGTTTAAACCATATGTTAATCAGGTTTGTAAAATAGCGTTTTTCCATCTCCGTAATATTGCAAAAATTAGGAAAATCCTCTCGCAGAGGGATGCAGAGAAACTAGTTCATGCGTTTGTATCTTCTAGACTGGATTACTGTAATGTGTTGTTAGCAGGATGTCCAAGTAATTTGCTGAATAGGCTCCAGCTGATCCAAAATGCAGCAGCACGAGTACTGACAGGAATTCGCAGGAGAGACCACGTCTCTCCAGTGTTAGCGTCGCTCCATTGGCTACCTGTAAAATTCAGAATTCAATTTAAAATTTTATTACTTGCATATAAAGCCCAAAACGGCTTAGCTCCGCAGTATTTACAAGATTTGATAGTGCCTTATGTTCCTGGCCGAGCTCTCCGCTCCCAGGGTGCAGGTTTACTCGTAGTTCCTAGAGTATCTAAATGTAGATTTGGAGGGCGGGCGTTCTGCTATCAGGCACCATTACTTTGGAACCAACTTCCAATCTGGGTTAAGGAGGCTGACACCACCTCCACCTTTAAAACTAAACTTAAAACCTTTCTGTTTAGTAAAGCTTATAGTTAGTGTTAAGTAAACCTCTAGCTGGTGTTGGTAAATCTCTAGGTAGTGTAAACTTTAGTGTGTTAGAGTCAGTAGTCATTGTCGCAGCTATAGAACAAAACTATAATAGTTAGTCTCAAATATAGCTTCGCGGTAGATATGCTGCTATAGGCTTATGCTGCAGGGGGGCACCGACATGATCCGCTGGGCGGTGCCTCTCACCCTTCTTCTCCTCTCCTTTTCCCTGCCTCTCTTCTCCATTACCATTTTTATTTATTATAAATATCTCATAGCTATCATTTTTGTCCATTGTTCCTGTAGTTTCTTGTGCCGGCCCCCCTTTTTTCTCTTTTGTGTATGTTTGCAGGCCGGAGCCTCAGGAGCTGCGTTCTGGCCTGTGTTCCCGGCCCTCCCCCCCCTCTGGTCATCCCATTGCTTCTTCCACCTGCCTACGTGGATGTCTGCTGTTGCTGCTTCCGCCTGCCTGCACCCCCCCCCCCTCTGGTCATCCCGCTGCTGCTTCCACATGACTGTTGTGTGCTGCTGATGCCCCCCCCCCCCTCTGGTCATCCCGCTTCTGCTTCCACATGACTGTTGTGTGCTGCTGACGCCCCCCCCCCCCCCACCTCTGGTCATCCCGCTGCTGCTTCCACCTGCCTGCTGTGTGCTGTCGACGTCCCTGACTCCCCCAGTCTGGCCTTCGGCAGGAGGGTCCCCCCTTATGAGCCTGGTCCTGCTCAAGGTTTCTTCCCTCCTAAAGGGGAGTTTTTCCTTGCCACTGTTTGGCTTAAGGCTTTTCTCCCACTAAGGGAGTTTTTACCTGCCATTGTTTATATAATAATTGCTCGGGGGTTTATGTTTATGTTTATGTTTATGTTTATGTTTATGTTCATGTTCTGGATCTCTGGAAAGCGTCTAGAGACAACATCTGTTGTATTAGACGCTATATAAATAAAATTGAATTGAAAAACTCTATAGCAGCGTAACTCTATAGCAGCGTAACTATAGCAGCGTAACTATAGCAGCGTAACTATAGCAGCGTAACTCTGTAGCAGCGTAGTTCTATAGCAGCGTAACTCTATAGCAGCGTAGCTCTATAGCAGCATAACTATAGCAGCGTAACTCTATTGCAGCGTAACTATAGCAGCGTAGCTCTATAGCAGCGTAACTCTATAGCAGCGTAACTCTATAGCAGCGTAACTATAGCAGCGTAGCTCTATAGCAGCGTAACTATAGCAGCGTAGCTCTATAGCAGCGTAACTCTATAGCAGCGTAGCTCTATAGCAGCGTAACTATAGCAGCGTAACTCTGTAGCAGCGTAGCTCTGTAGCAGCGTAGCTCTATAGCAGCGTAACTCTATAGCAGCGTAACTATAGCAGCGTAGCTCTATTGCAGCGTAACTATAGCAGCGTAGCTCTATAGCAGCGTAACTATAGCAGCGTAGCTCTATAGCAGCGTAACTATAGCAGCGTAACTATAGCAGTGTAGCTCTATAGCAGCGTTACTCTATAGCGGCGTAACTCTGTAGCAGCGTAACTATAGCAGCGTAACTATAGCAGCGTAACTATAGCAGTGTAGCTCTATAACAGCGTAACTCTATAGCAGCATAACTCTGTAGCAGCGTAACTCTATAGCAGCGTAACTATAGCAGCGTAGCTCTATAGCAGTGTAACTCTATAGCAGCGTAACTGTATAGCAGCGTAGCTCTGTAGCAGCGTAACTATAGCAGCGTAACTATAGCAGCGTAGCTCTATAGCAGCGTAGCTCTATAGCAGCGTAACTATAGCAGCGTAGCTCTATAGCAGCGTAGCTCTATACCAGCGTAACTATAGCAGCGTAGCTCTATAGCAGCGTAACTATAGCAGCGTAACTCTGTAGCAGCGTAACTATAGCAGCGTAACTCTATAGCAGCGTAGCTCTATAGCAGTGTAGCTCTATAGCAGCGTAACTCTATAGCAGCGTAACTCTGTAGCAGCGTAGCTCTATAGCAGCGTAGCTCTGTAGCAGCTCTGTAGCAGCTCGGTAGCTCTGTAACAGGTGTATTTAGGATGAACATCTATTTCAGACAAGCTGCTCGAGTCTGAACCTGCAGCTGCAGCTACGACTACTGACCCAAACTAGTTACACTAACTAGAGGTTTTACTAAACTAAAACAAAGTTATTGTCAGTAAACCTCTAGTCAGTTTGTAGTAAACCTCTAGTTAGTGTTTAGTAAACCTCTAGTTAGTGTTAGTAAACCTCTAGTTACTGTTTAGTAAACCTCTAATTAGTGTTTGGTAAACCTCTAGTTAGTGTTTAGTAAATCTCTAGTTAGTGTTAGTAAACCTAACTAGATTTTTGCTAAACACTAACTAGAGGTTTACTAACACTAACTAGAGGTTTACTAACACTAACTAGAGGTTTATTAAACACTAACTAGAGGCCTAGTGTGTTAGTTTAGTGTTAGTGTTAAGTATTAGTTAGCGTTAGTTTAGTACTAGTTTTAGTTAGTGTTAGTTTAGTGTTAGTTTAGTATTCGTTTTAGTTAGTGTTAGTTTAGTGTTAGTGTTAAGTATTAGTTAGCGTTAGTTTAGTATTAGTTTTAGTTAGTGTTAGTTTAGTGTTAGATAGTGTTAGTTTAGTGTTAGTTTAGTATTAGTTTTAGTTAGTGTTAGTTTAGTGTTAGTGTTAAGTATTAGTTAGCGTTAGTTTAGTACTAGTTATAGTTAGTGTTAGTTTAGTGTTAGATAGTGTTAGTTTAGTGTTAGTTAGTGTTAGTTTAGTATTAGTTTTAGTTAGTGTTAGTTTAGTGTTAGTGTTAAGTATTAGTTAGTGTTAGTTTAGTACTAGTTATAGTTAGTGTTAGTTTAGTGTTAGTGTTAAGTATTAGTTAGTGTTAGTTTAGTGTTAAGTATTAGTTAGCGTTAGTTTAGTATTAGTTTTAGTTAGCGTTAGTTTAGTGTTAGATAGTGTTAGTTTAGTGTTAGTTAGTGTTAGTTTAGTATTAGTTTTAGTTAGTGTTAGTTTAGTGTTAGATAGTGTTAGTTTAGTGTTAGTTAGTGTTAGTTTAGTATTAGTCTTAGTTACTGTTAGTTTTAAGTATTAGTTAGCGTTAGTTTAGTATTAGTTTTAGTTAGTGTTAGTTTAGTGTTAGATAGTTTTAGTTTAGTGTTAGTTAGTGTTAGTTTAGTATTAGTTTTAGTTAGTGTTAGTTAGTGTTAGGTAGAGTCAGTGTGATCAGTCCACCACAGGGACACACAGAGATACAACCGCACACTTTTACACTTGATTCAGAATCACCGGTTGACCTGAAGTCCACGTTGTTGGAAACCTCTAGTTATTTAATAAACCTCTAGTTAGTTTAGTAAACCTCTAGTTAGTGTTAGTAAACCACTATTTAGTTTAGTAAACCTCTAGTTATTTAATAAACCTCTAATTAGTTTAGTAAACCTCTAGTTATTTAATAAACCTCTAGCTATTTAATAAACCTCTAGTTAGTTTAGTAAACCTCTAGTGATTTAATAAACCTCTAGTTATTTAATAAACCTCTAGTTAGTGTTAGTAAACCTCTAGTTAGTGTTAGTAAACCTCTAGTTAGCGTTTAGTATACCTCTAGTTAGTGTTAGTAAACCTCTAGTTATTTAATAAACCTCTAGTTAGTTTAGTAAACCTCTAGTTAATGTTAGTAAACCTCTAGTTAGTGTTTAGTAAATCTCTAGTTAGTGTTAGCAAACCTCTAGTTAGTGTTTAGTAAACCTCTAGTTAGTATTAGTAAACCTCTAGTTAGTGTTTAGTAAACCTCTAGTTAGTGTTAGTAAACCTCTAGTTAGTGTTTAGTAAACCTCTAGTTAGTGTTAGTAAACCTCTAGTTAGTTTTAGTAAACCTCTAGTTAGTGTCAGTAAACCTCTAGTTATTGGTTAGTAAACCTCGAGTTAGTGTTAGTAAACCTCTACTTAGTGTTTAGTAAACCTCTAGTTAGTGTTAATTAGGGTTGCAAAATTCCGGGAATTTTCAAAGTTGGAAACTTTCCATGGGAATTAACGGGAATATATGGGAATTAACAGGAATATATGGGAATTAACGGGAATTAACGGGAATAAATAAGAAATTTACAGAATTGAAGGTTGGCCCTTAACAGGGAACTTAAATATAGTTGGGGGAAATATATTGTAGCATAGTCTTGGCTAAAACAACCAGATTTAATGCAAGTACACTCCTCAATCACATGCACACAGCACATTGCTTACTGCAGGGCTATTGAGGCCACGCCCCCTACAGGCACTGTGCATTCCTCCATCACATGCACAGGTGATTTCTTGAAGCCTGGAGGCCACACATTTGAGCTCAAAGCACAAGACTATTGAAGCCACACATTTGAGCCCACGGACCTTATAAAGTCAAGTAAGTTTTGATAATATTATGGGGTAAATATATTTGATCTATAATGGTATTAATGTTTAACTTGCAAATATTAAATAAAAATGTATTAACACAGTAGCTAGCTAGCTGGTAAGTTAGGTGCTAAATGAAAGCTATTTTTCATTTCATTGACCATTTAAGAGGCTAGCTTATTATGGTGGTAGCTACCTCAAATTGATGCTGTTTTTTCTGACTCCAGCAAGACGGTTTTCTGTAACCATTCAAGAATTTATACATCAATTGACAAAATAAATATTTACATTTATGTTTGGATATGATAGAGTTTGTTTAAATTACCCCCAATTTCCAGTTAATTCCCAATAATTCCCATAAATTCCCATAATTCCCATAAATTCCCATGGAAAGTTTCCAATTTGGAATATTTCCAAAATTCCCCAGCTTAACTTCCCATGGAAAGTTTCCGGAAATTTACCGGAAATTTTCCACCCCTTTGCAACCCTAGTGTTAATAAACCTCTAGTTAGTGTTTAGTAAACCTCTAGTTAGTGTTAAGTAAACCTCTAGTTAGTGTTAATAAACCTCTAGTTAGTGGTTAGTAAACCTCTAGTTAGTGTTAGTAAACCTCTAGGTAGTGTTAGTAAACCTCTAGTTAGTGTTCAGTAAACCTCTAGTTAGTGTTTAGTAAAACTCTAGTTAGTGTTTAACCTCTAGTTAGTGTTAGTAAACCTCTAGTTAGTGTTTAATAAACCTCTAGTTAGTGTTTAGTAAACCTCTAGTTAGTGTTAATAAACCTCTAGTTAGTGGTTAGTAAACCTCTAGTTAGTGTTAGTAAACCTCTATTTAGTGTTTAGTAAACCTCTAGTTAGTGTTAGTAAACCTCTAGTTAGTGTTAGTAAACCTCTATTTAGTGTTTAGTAAACCTCTAGTTAGTGTTAGTAAAACTCTAGTTAGTGTTTAACCTCTAGTTAGTGTTAGTAAACCTCTAGTTAGTGTTTAATAAACCTCTAGTTAGTGTTTAGTAAACCTCTAGTTAGTGTTAGTAAACCTCTATTTAGTGTTTAGTAAACCTCTAGTTAGTGTTAGTAAACCTCTAGTTAGTGTTAGTAAACCTCTATTTAGTGTTTAGTAAACCTCTAGTTAGTGTTAGTAAACCTCTATTTAGTGTTTAGTAAAGCCGGGACCGAGTCCAGCAGACCCCAATGATCCTGAACTTGATGTTCGATGGATGATGGATGGATGATGGATGATTGATGGATGATGGATGGATGGATGATGGATGGATAGATTGATGGATGATGGATGATGGATGGATGATGGATGGATGGATCATGGATTGATGGATGATGGATGGATGATGGATGATGGATGGATGATGGATGATGGATGGATGATGGATGATGGATGGATGGATGGATGGATGGATGATGGATGGATGGATGATGGATGGATGATGGATGGATGGATGGATGATGGATGGATGGATCATGGATTGATGGATGATGGATGGATGATGGATTGATGATGGATGATTGATGGATGATTGATGGATGATGGATGATTGATGATTGATGGATGGATGGATGATGCATGATGGATTCATTGATGTATGATGGATGATTGATGGATGATTGATGGATCATGGATGGATGATGGATCATGGATGGATGATTGATGGATCATGGATGGATGATTGATGGATGATGGATGGATCATGGATGGATGATTGATGGATGATTGATGGATCATGGATGGATCATGGATGATTGATGGATGATTGATGGATCATGGATGGATCATGGATGGATCATGGATGATTGATGGATCATGGATGGATCATGGATGATTGATGGATGATGGATGGATCATGGATGGATGATTGATGGATGATGGATGGATGTAGTTCTGTAACATCATGGACTTTAATTTGAATTTCTCCTGATACACTTCAGAGTCAAATTGGAGGATTGCCAATGTGGAGTCTTCATGGTGCCAGATCGTTATTATTCACCCTACCAGAACTCTGTATGGAGTAACTGGTCCAATGATCCTGCTCCAAACTTCAGGAAAGAATCAGGACCTCCAGGAAGAAGGTACGATGATTAAAACTGTTGGATACCACATCAAATCCAGTCTGTCTGTCAGTTTTTAGATGTAAAAAAAAACTGTCACTCTCTACACAGGTTCTAGTTCTAGTCTCTTCAGGTTCTAGTTCTAGTCTCCGCAGGTTCTAGTTCTAGTCTCTACAGGTTCTAGTTCTAGTCTCTACAGGTTCTAGTTTCTTCAGGTTCTAGTTCTAGTCTCTACAGGTTCTAGTTCTAGTCTCTACAGGTTCTAGTTCTAGTCTCTACAGGTTCTAGTTCTAGTCTCTACAGGTTCTAGTTCTAGTCTCTACAGGTTCTAGTTCTAGTCTCTACACAGGTTCTAGTTCTAGTCTCTACAGGTTCTAGTTCTAGTCTCTACACAGGTTCTAGTTCTAGTCTCTACAGGTTCTAGTTCTAGTCTCTACATGTTCTAGTTCTAGTCTCTACACAGGTTCTAGTTCTAGTCTCTACAGGTTCTAGTTCTAGTCTCTACAGGTTCTATTTCTAGTCTCTACAGGTTCTAGTTCTAGTCTCTACAGGTTCTAGTTCTAGTTTACTAAACATTAACTAGAGGTTTACTAAACACTAACTAGAGGTTTATTAAACACTAACTAGAGGTTTACTAACACTAACTAGAGGTTTATTAAACATTAACCGGGAGGTTTACTAACAGTAACTAGAAGTTTACTAAGCACTAACTAGAGGTTTACTAAACACTAACTAGAGGTTTACTAAACACTAACTGGGAGGTTTACTAAACACTAACTAGAGGTTTACTAAACACTAACTGGGAGGTTTACTAACAGTAACTAGAGGTTTACTAAGCACTAACTAGAGGGTTACTAAACACTAACTAGAGGTTTACTAAGCACTAACTAGAGGTTTATTGAACACTAACTAGAGGTTTACTAACACTAACTAGATGTTTACTAAACTAACTAGAGGTTTACTAAACAATAACTAGAGGTTTACTAACACTAACTAGAGGTTTACTAAACACTAACTAGAGGTTTACTAAACACTAACTAGAGGTTTACTAAACACTAACTGGGAGGTTTACTAACAGTAACTAGATATTTGCTAAACACTAACTAGAGGTTTACTAACACTAACTAGAGGTTTACTAACACTAACTAGAGGTTTATTAAACACTAACTAGAGGCCTAGTGTG
Source organism: Cololabis saira (assembly GCF_033807715.1). Classification (NCBI taxonomy): domain Eukaryota; kingdom Metazoa; phylum Chordata; class Actinopteri; order Beloniformes; family Belonidae; genus Cololabis; species Cololabis saira. The sequence goes on from NC_084589.1 coordinate 51,911,388, forward strand.
TTAGTTTAGTGTTAGTGTTAAGTATTAGTTAGCGTTAGTTTAGTACTAGTTTTAGTTAGTGTTAGTTTAGTGTTAGTTAGTGTTAGTTTAGTATTCGTTTTAGTTAGTGTTAGTTTAGTGTTAGTGTTAAGTATTAGTTAGCGTTAGTTTAGTGTTAGTTTTAGTTAGTGTTAGTTTAGTATTAGTTTTAGTTAGTGTTAGTTTAGTGTTAGATAGTGTTAGTTTAGTGTTAGTTAGTGTTAGTTTAGTATTAGTTTTAGTTAGTGTTAGTTTAGTGTTAGTGTTAAGTATTAGTTAGCGTTAGTTTAGTACTAGTTATAGTTAGTGTTAGTTTAGTGTTAGATAGTGTTAGTTTAGTGTTAGTTAGTGTTAGTTTAGTATTAGTTTTTGTTAGTGTTAGTTTAGTGTTAGTGTTAAGTATTAGTTGGTGTTAGTTTAGTACTAGTTATAGTTAGTGTTAGTTTAGTGTTAGTGTTAAGTATTAGTTAGTGTTAGTTTAGTGTTAAGTATTAGTTAGCGTTAGTTTAGTATTAGTTTTAGTTAGTGTTAGTTTAGTGTTAGTTTTAGTTAGTGTTAGTTTTAAGTATTAGTTAGCGTTAGTTTAGTATTAGTTTTAGTTAGTGTTAGTTTAGTGTTAGATAGTATTAGTTTAGTGTTAGTTAGTGTTAGTTTAGTATTAGTTTTAGTTAGTGTTAGTTAGTGTTAGTTAGTGTTAGGTAGTGTTAGTGTGATCAGTCCACCACAGGGACACACAGAGATACAACCGCACACTTTTACACTTGATTCAGAATCACCGGTTGACCTGAAGTCCACGTTGTTGGAAACCTCTAGTTATTTAATAAACCTCTAGTTAGTTTAGTAAACCTCTAGTTAGTGTTAGTAAACCACTATTTAGTTTAGTAAACCTCTAGTTATTTAATAAACCTCTAATTAGTTTAGTAAACCTCTAGTTATTTAATAAACCTCTAGCTATTTAATAAACCTCTAGTTAGTTTAGTAAACTTCTAGTTAGTGTTAGTAAACCACTAGTTAGTTTAGTAAACCTCTAGTTATTGTTTAGTAAACCTGTAGTTATTTAATAAACCTGTAGTTAGTTTAGTAAACCTCTAGTTATTTAATAAACCTCTAGTTAGTTTAGTAAACCTCTAGTTAGTGTTAGTAAACCTCTAGTTAGTGTTAGTAAACCTCTAGTTAGCGTTTAGTGTACCTCTAGTTAGTGTTAGTAAACCTCTAGTTATTTAATAAACCTCTAGTTAGTTTAGTAAACCTCTAGTTAGTGTTAGCAAACCTCTAGTTAGTGTTTAGTAAACCTCTAGTTAGTGTTAGTAAACCTCTAGTTAGTGTTTAGTAAACCTCTAGTTAGTGTTAGTAAACCTCTAGTTAGTGTTTAGTAAACCTCTAGTTAGTGTTAGTAAACCTCTAGTTAGTGTTTAGTAAACCTCTAGTTAGTGTTAGTAAACCTCTAGTTAGTGTTTAGTAAACCTCTAGTTAGTGTTAGTAAACCTCTAGTTAGTGTTTAGTAAACCTCTAGTTAGTGTTAGTAAACCTCTAGTTAGTGTTTAATAAACCTCGAGTTAGTGTTAGTAAACCTCTACTTAGTGTTTAGTAAACCTCTAGTTAGTGTTAATTAGGGTTGCAAAATTCCGGGAATTTTCAAAGTTGGAAACTTTCCATGGGAATTAACGGGAATATATGGGAATTAACAGGAATATATGGGAATTAACGGGAATAAATAAGAAATTTACAGAATTGAAGGTTGGCCCTTAACAGGGAACTTAAATATAGTTGGGGGAAATATATTGTAGCATAGTCTTGGCTAAAACAACCAGATTTAATGCAAGTACACTCCTCAATCACATGCACACAGCACATTGCTTACTGCAGGGCTATTGAGGCCACGCCCCCTACAGGCACTGTGCATTCCTCCATCACATGCACAGGTGATTTCTTGAAGCCTGGAGGCCACACATTTGAGCTCAAAGCACAAGACTATTGAAGCCACACATTTGAGCCCACGGACTATATAAAGTCAAGTAAGTTTTGATAATATTATGGGGTAAATATATTTGATCTATAATGGTATTAATGTTTAACTTGCAAATATTAAATAAAAATGTATTAACACAGTAGCTAGCTAGCTTGTAAGTTAGGTGCTAAATGAAAGCTATTTTTCATTTCATTGACCATTTAAGAGGCTAGCTTATTATGGTGGTAGCTACTTCAAATTGCTGTTTTTTCTGACTCCAGCAAGACGGTTTTCTGTAACCATTCAAGAATTTATACATCAATTGACAAAATAAATATTTACATTTATGTTTGGATATGATAGAGTTTGTTTAAATTACCCCCAATTTCCAGTCAATTCCCAATAATTCCCATAAATTCCCATAATTCCCATAAATTCCCATGGAAAGTTTCCAATTTGGAATATTTCCAAAATTCCCCAGCTTAACTTCCCATGGAAAGTTTCCGGAAAGTTTCCGGAAATTTACCGGAAATTTTCCACCCCTTTGCAAATTTTCCACCCCTTTTAATAAACCTCTAGTTAGTGGTTAGTAAACCTCTAGTTAGTGTTAGTAAACCTCTATTTAGTGTTTAGTAAACCTCTAGTTAGTGTTAGTAAACCTCTATTTAGTGTTTAGTAAAGCCGGGACCGAGTCCAGCAGACCCCAATGATCCTGAACTTGATGTTCGATGGATGATGGATGGATGATGGATGATTGATGGATGATGGATGGATGGATGATGGATGGATGGATGATGGATGGATGGATTGATTGATTATGGATGGATGATGGATGGATGTATGGATGATGGATGATGGATGGATGATGGATGATGGATGGATGATGGATGATGGATGGATGATGGATGGATGGATGATGGATGGATGATGGATGATGGATGGATGGATGATGGATGGATGGATGATGGATGGATGATGGATGATTGATGGATGATTGATGGATGATGGATGATTGATGGATGGATCATGGATGGATGGATGGATGATGCATGATGGATTCATTGATGTATGATGGATGATTGATGGATCATGGATGGATGATTGATGGATCATGGATGGATCATGGATGGATGATTGATGGATGATTGATGGATCATGGATGATTGATGGATGATTGATGGATCATGGATGGATCATGGATGATTGATGGATGATTGATGGATGATTGATGGATCATGGATGGATCATGGATGATTGATGGATCATGGATGGATCATGGATGATTGATGGATGATGGATGGATCATGGATGGATGATTGATGGATGATGGATGGATGTAGTTCTGTAACATCATGGACTTTAATTTGAATTTCTCCTGATACACTTCAGAGTCAAATTGGAGGATTGCCAATGTGGAGTCTTCATGGTGCCAGATCGTTATTATTCACCCTACCAGAACTCTGTATGGAGTAACTGGTCCAATGATCCTGCTCCAAACTTCAGGAAAGAATCAGGACCTCCAGGAAGAAGGTACGATGATTAAAACTGTTGGATACCACATCAAATCCAGTCTGTCTGTCAGTTTTTAGATGTAAAAAAAAACTGTCACTCTCTACACAGGTTCTAGTTCTAGTCTCTTCAGGTTCTAGTTCTAGTCTCTACACAGGTTCTAGTTCTAGTCTCCGCAGGTTCTAGTTCTAGTCTCTACAGGTTCTAGTTCTAGTCTCTTCAGGTTCTAGTTCTAGTCTCTACACAGGTTCTAGTTCTAGTCTCTACAGGTTCTAGTTCTAGTCTCTACACAGGTTCTAGTTCTAGTTTCTACACAGGCTCTAGTTCTAGTCTCCGCAGGTTCTAGTTCTAGTCTCTACACAGGTTCTAGTTCTAGTCTCCGCAGGTTCTAGTTCTAGTCTCTACAGGTGCTAGTTCTAGTCTCTATACAGGTTCTAGTTCTAGTTTACTAAACATTAACTAGAGGTTTACTAAACACTAACTAGAGGTTTACTAACACTAACTAGAGGTTTACTAACACTAACTAGAGGTTTACTAACACTAACTAGAGGTGTACTAACACTAACTAGATGTTTACTAAACTAACTAGAGGTTTACTAAACACTAACTAGAGGTTTATTAAGCACTAACTAGAGGCATAGTGTGTTAGTGTAGTGTTAGTGTTAAGTATTAGTGTTAGTTTAGTATTAGTTTTAGTTAGCGTTAGCTTAGTGTGAGTTAATGTTAATTTAGTATTAGTTTTAGTTAATGTTAGTTTAGTGTTAGTTAGTGTTAGTTTGGTGTTAGATAATGTTAATTTAGTATTAGTTTTAGTTAGTGTTAGTTTAGTATTAGTTTTAGTTACTGTTAGTTTAGTGTTAGTTTAGTGTTAGTTAGTGTTAGTTTAGTATTAGTTTTAGTTAGTGTTAGTTAGTGTTAGTTTAACATTAGTTAGTCTTAGTTTAGTATTAGTTTTAGTTTAGTGTTAGTTTTAAGTATTAGTTAGCGTTAGTTTAGTATTAGTTTTAGTTAGTGTTAGTTTAGTGTTAGATAGTATTAGTTTAGTGTTAGTTAGTGTTAGTTTAGTATTAGTTTTAGTTAGTGTTAGTTAGTGTTAGGTAGTGTTAGTGTGATCAGTCCACCACAGGGACACACAGAGATACAACCGCACACTTTTACACTTGATTCAGAATCACCGGTTGACCTGAAGTCCACGTTGTTGGAAACCTCTAGTTATTTAATAAACCTCTAGTTAGTTTAGTAAACCTCTAGTTATTTAATAAACCTCTAGTTATTTAATAAACCTCTAGTTAGTTTAGTAAACCTCTAGTTATTTAATAAACCTCTAGTTAGTTTAGTAAACCTCTAGTTAGTGTTTAGTAAACCTCTAGTTATTTAATAAACCTCTAGTTATTTAATAAACCTCTAGTTAGTTTAGTAAACCTCTAGTTAGTGTTAGTAAACCGCTAGTTAGTTTAGTAAACCTCTAGTTATTTAATAAACCTCTAGTTAGTTTAGTAAACCTCTAGTTAGTGTTAATACACCTCTAGTTAGTTTAGTAAACCTTTACTCATTGTTTAGTAAACCTTTAGTTATTTAATAAACCTCTAGTTAGTTTAGTAAACCACTAGTTAGTTTAGTAAACCTCTAGTCATTGTTTAGTAAACCTCTAGTTAGTTTAGTAAACCTCTAGTTAGTTTAGTAAACCTCTAGTCATTGTTTAGTAATCCTCTAGTTATTTAATAAACCTCTAGTTAGTGTTAGTAAAGATCTAGGTAGTGTTAGTAAACCTCTAGTTAGTTTAGTAAACCTCTAGTCATTGTTTAGTAAACCTCTAGTTATTTAATAAACATTTAGTTAGTTTAGTAAACTTCTAGTTAGTGTTAATAAACATCTAGTTAATGTTTTCTAAACATCTAGTTAGTGTTAATAAACCTCTAGTTACTGTTAGTAAGCTTCTAGTTAGTGTTAGTAAAGCTCTAGTTAGTGTTAGTAAACGTCTAGTTAGTATTAGTAAACCTCTAGTTAGTGTTCAGTAAACCTCTAGTTAGTGATTAGTAAACCTCTAGTTAGTGTCAGTAAAACTCTAGTTAGTGTTTAGGAAACCTCTAGTTAGTGTTAGTAAACCTCTAGTTAGTGTTTAGTAAAGCTCTAGTTAGTCTCAGTAAACCTCTAGTTATTGTTTGTAAACCCCTAGTTAGTGTTAGTAAACCTCTAGTTAGTTTTAGTAAACCCCTAGTTAGTGTTTAGTAAAGCCGGGACCGAGTCCAACAGACCCCAATGATCCTGAACACAATGTTCAATGGATGATGGATGGATCATGGATGGATGATTGATGGATCATGGATGGATGATGGATCATGGATGGATGATTGATGGATCATGGATGGATGATGGATCATGGATGGATGATTGATGGATCATGGATGGATGATTGATGGATCATGGATGGATCATGGATGGATGATTGATGGATGATTGATGGATCATGGATGGATCATGGATGATTGATGGATGATGGATGGATCATGGATGGATGATTGATGGATGATGGATGGATGTAGTTCTGTAACATCATGGACTTTAATTTGAATTTCTCCTGATACACTTCAGAGTCAAATTGGAGGATTGCCAATGTGGAGTCTTCATGGTGCCAGATCGTTATTATTCACCCTACCAGAACTCTGTATGGACTAACTGGTCCAATGATCCTGCTCCAAACTTCAGGAAAGAACCAGGACCTCCAGGAAGAAGGTACGATGATTAAAACTGTTGGATACCACATCAAATCCAGTCTGTCTGTCAGTTTTTAGATGTAAAAAAAAAACTGTCACTCTCTACACAGGTTCTAGTTCTAGTCTCTTCAGGTTCTAGTTCTAGTCTCTTCAGGTTCTAGTTCTAGTCTCTACAGGTTCTAGTTCTAGTCTCTACACAGGTTCTAGTTCTAGTCTCTACACAGGTTCTAGTTCTAGTCTCTACAGGTTCTAGTTCTAGTCTTTACAGGTTCTAGTTCTAGTCTCTACACAGGTTCTAGTTCTAGTCTCTACAGGTTCTAGTTTCTACAGGTTCTGGTTCTAGTCTCTACAGGTTCTAGTTCTAGTCTCTACACATTCTAGTTCTAGTCTCTACAGGTTCTAGTTCTAGTCTCTACAGGTTCTAGTTCTAGTCTCTACACAGGTTCTAGTTCTAGTCTCTACACAGGTTCTAGTTCTAGTCTCTACACAGGTTCTAGTTCTAGTCTCTACAGGTTCTAGTTCTAGTCTCTACACAGGTTCTAGTTCTAGTCTCTACACAGGTTCTAGTTCTAGTCTCTACAGGTTCTAGTTCTAGTCTTTACAGGTTCTAGTTCTAGTCTCTACACAGGTTCTAGTTCTAGTCTCTACAGGTTCTAGTTTCTACAGGTTCTGGTTCTAGTCTCTACAGGTTCTAGTTCTAGTCTCTACACGTTCTAGTTCTAGTTTACTAACACTAACTAATGGTTTACTAAACACTAACTAGATGTTTACTGACACTAACTAGAGGTTTACTATGCACTAACTAAAGGTAAACTAAACACTAACTAAAGGTTTACTAAGCACTAACTAGAGGTTTATTAAACACTAACTAGAGGCCTAGTGTGTTAATTTAGTGTTAATGTTAACTATTAGTTAGTGTTAGTTTAGTATTAGTTTTAGTTATTGTTAGTTTAGTGTTAGTTAGTGTTAGTTAGTGTTAGTTTAGTATTAGTTTTAGTTAGTGTTAGTTTAGTGCAGTGCTTCTCAAAGTGTGGGCCGCGCCCCACTGGTGGGGAACGGAGACATGTCAGGTGGGGTGCGACAAACTGCCTATTTTACTATAAATGCTATTGACAATAAAGATAATTCACTAAACAAAACACACACACAAACATAGCAATAATTAATAGCTAAACCGTATTTTCGCGACCATTCGGCACGCCGTGTGGAAACCCTCAGTTTTGTGTGTCATTTCTGGATTTAAAACACACACACGCCTGAACAAAAAGGTGCCGCCTACACACACGGAGCGCCGCCTTACAACCACACACACACACACACACACACACACAAGCATACAAGTGTGATATTTAAAAATAGAGCGGGAGCAAAACTTAGTTTGATTGTGCTTTATTTAAGTTATTACATTAATCAAACCCATCGAAATCTCCATCCTCCGTTTCTGCATTCATCCGAGCCGGATCGATGAGACCGGGAGAACTGATCAGCTGAGACGGCCAGAGCCCGCAGCTCTCTGGCCACGCTGATAGCAGAGTCATTTTCCTGCCGTACGGCCCCTCGGAAATGATGCTGGCTTTTGCAAAAGCCCGAACAACAGTCCAACCCAGCAGACACGTCAGCCCGCGCATCTATTCTTTAACAATCCTTCGACAGTAAACGACGGAGCCCACCGCCCGAGCGGCAGCCGACGCATCGGCTCCCGCTCGGGCGGTGGTTCCTCCGGTCTTCGGGCCCGTCTCTGCGGCGCAGCTCCCCCGGGAGCAGCATCTGCTTCTCGGTAGTCACTCCGTCCGCTCCAGGCTCTCCGTCGGTGTAACGCGGAACCATAAATCAGTCTTTATAATAATACTATGGGTGCATTGCGTCATTGGGCAAAATACGGTAAAAAGCATTAGGGGACTGGAGAAAAATGTACCCTGGAACTAATTGACATTGGACTGTTAATTGCAGCGGGACAATATTTGCAGCATCGGACAAAAAGCTTTAAACATCATTCTTCCCTTTGCCAATTCATAACTCTGCGAGAAGCTTTTCAGCTGTTGCTTCTCTAAAAACTAAGTACAGATCCCAGCTCAACATTGAGCATGATTTGAGAGTGGCAGTTTCCAGCCTGCAACCCCATTTTGAAAGGATGTTCAGTGCAAAACAGGCAACACTGCAGCCACTAGTAATGCAGGGAAAGTTCACTTGTTTAAGTTTTTGCAAATTAAGTTATGATAGCACAACTGCACTTTTATTTTCTCTTTTTGAACTTTGTGTTATTTGTTGTTTTTGATTTTGATTCAGTATCAAATATGACTGATATACTTGGTGGTAGTAATTTCAATACATTTAAAATAATTTGAAGTAATTCGTCAAGGTTTTTGTTTGGGCGACGGGGGCAAGTGGGGCTTGCATACAAAGTGGGGAATGACGAAAAAAGTTTGAGAACCACTGGTTTAGTGTTAGTTCTCTATCGTATGAAAATATCTCTCTACTACATATACAATATATGTTATGGGATTTACTGACAATCAGCTGACGTGAAAGCTTCTTTAAGACACACCACGCCTACCGTGGCTTCCCCTGCGCCCTATAAATGGGTCCACCTGCGCAGGGGTCAGCTGATCCTCTGATTTTCACTGCAGAGTCGGACGTGAGAGCGAACGAGACGCAGTTCTGTCGGGAGTTGAGCGGTGGCTTTCGTGCATCCACTTACCTACGGGTAGAGAGCTGGTCTGGGTTGACTCCTCTCAGGGTGGAAAGTCGCCTTTGGCTCCCTTGTATCTGGGAAGGCAGAGTTGAGCTGGGGGTACTAAAAGTACAGTTGGCTGAGGAAGCGACAGCGTCGTGGGTGCAGCCGGCGTCCCCTCTCATATCTCCTTTTCATTCTTTCTTTTCTTGTTTCAACGGGGTGGGAAGTTGTCCATTGAGTGAATTGTACCGCAAAAATTGGTACAGCTGGCCGGCCAGCACGCTCTTCCTGGGCCATCCTGGGCCCGGACGACGTGTCCCCTTCCTGCCTGGGAGCCTGCGCCGAGCAGCTGGCCCCCACCTTCACAAGGATCTTCAACCGGTCCCTGGAGCTGTGTGAGGTGCCCTCATGCCTCAAACGCTCCACCATCATCCCAGTCCCGAAGAAACCCACCATCACAGGTCTAAATGACTACAGACCCGTCGCCCTGACGTCTGTGGTCATGAAGACCTTTGAGCGGCTGGTGTTGAGCCACCTGAAAGACATCACAGGCTCCCTGCTCGACCCCCTGCAGTTTGCTTACCGGGCAAACAGGTCGGTGGATGATGCAGTCAACATAGGACTGCACCACATCCTGCGTCACCTCGACACCTCAGGGACCTACGCGAGGATCCTGTTCGTGGACTTCAGCTCGGCGTTCAACACGATCGTACCCGCAATCCTCCACCAGGAGCTCACCCAGCTCACCGTGCCTGCTTCCACCTGTCAGTGGATTACCAGCTTCCTGAGTGGAGATTGGAGTGGAGATGACAGTGGACTTCAGGAAAAACCCACCGCCACTCCCCCCCCTCACCATCCTCAACAGCACCGTCTCCTCCACAGACTCCTTCAAGTTCCTGGGGTCCACCATCTCTCGGGACCTGAAGTGGACCACCCACATCAGTTCTGTCAGGAAGAAGGCTCAGCAGAGGTTGTACTTCCTGCGGCAGCTCAGGAAGTTCAACCTGCCACAGCAGCTGCTGATCACTTTTTACTCTGCCATCATCCAGTCTGTTCTCTGCTCTTCCATCACTGTCTGGTTTGGATCAGCCACCAAACTGGACAGGCACAGACTGCAACGGACTATCAGGACTGCAGAGAGGATAGTTGGGACTAACCTCCCATCTATCGACGACCTGTACCGGTCCAGGACCAGGAAACGGGCAGGTCGAATCTCTGCCGACCCCTCACACCCGGGACACAGCCTGTTCCAACTCCTCCCCTCTGGACGGCGCTACAGAGCTCTGTGCGCCAGAACCTCCAGACACAGAGACAGTTTCTTCCCGCAAGCGGTTGCTCTGATGAACTCTCACAAATAACAAAGTCTCAGAGTAACCAAACACACTGCACCTCTCACTTTTTTTTATTTCTTTTGTACAATTTTTAATTTTTTATCTTGTATTTTTGCATAATTCTTGTCTGTAGGAATTGTAAATAGGTCATATTTTTTTCTTATTCTCACTACCTCAAACTGCTGCCGGTGTGCGGGACTCACTCGGGTCCTCTGCACCCTCGCAGGAACCACCACCCCCAAACGGCGGAAGCGGCGACGGCGTCCACCATCTCCCCATTGCCGTGTTGTGCTGTTCGAAACAAAATCACAGCCATAAAACAGGCTAATACACTTAGCAGACAACAACAAACTTTCCGGGTTGCGAGGCGACGACGTCACCGCGACGACGAGCCGGGAGGGGCGTGTGTTGTTTGGGGGAGGAGCATGCATGGCCAGCATGGGAGGATCCTGCTGCATGCATGAGCTGGGTTTGCCTATTGGCAAGGCAACGGGACGCACGTTGGCGGGTGTCTCAGAGACAAGGCGCCCCTGGTGTAAGCCTACGGGCTACCAAGCGGTCTAAGCCCGCAGCTGCAGAGGCAGGGCATGTGGCCATGGCGTCTGCTCCCGGCCCATTTACTATGTGCTCAAGGAGGGGTGTCAGGTCTGTGCCCGGGTCTGGCCCAGCCTCGGTGGAGCATTCACCTCCGGGCCCCCCACATGTGCTGCCTTCAGAGGGGAGGACATGCTGCCTATGGGTCAGCAGGAGGAGGGAGCTTGATGTCAAGCTGTCTCCCCTCCCGCATGGTCTCATTACTAGGGCAGCGTCTGCTCTGGGGATAGAGATGCCGCCCACACGAGGGCTCTTCCCGTCACGGTTTGACGATGATATGGGGGGGCTCAGCCTTCTATGCACTTCTTGGTGCCCCTCTCCTCAGACTTCGAGGAGGTGGTCAGGAAGCAATTTCAGACGCCACGGGGTCCGGGCTGTCGGGCCATGACAGCAGTTCAAGCTCCAGAGAGGATCGGTCGTGGGCCGACATCTGTGGGCGCAGCGTTGCAGCTATGGTGGCACCCTCGAAGTCAGTTCTTGGGTAAGGGAAGAGCCGTAGCAAGAACTGCGCCGCGATGGATGGCTGGGGCTATGGCAGGTCAGACGAAGCTGGCCGATACAGCATATTGTCCCTGTATCAGCTGCACCCAGTCCAGCAGCCTTCACAGGAGTGGGGTGGGGGGGCAGCTGTCAGGGGAACTACAGCGGGTCTCCCCCCATCCCCAAGGGGAGACCACGGGATGGGAAGTGCGTCGGCCACCGCAGGTGCACCAACAGCCGTATCAGGTCAGGCAGGCCCAGCCGGATCTGAGGGTCCAGCCGAATGCGGCTCAGGCGCGGCAGGAAAGGACACGGAGGGCGAGGGGGAAAACCTTCGAGTTCCGTGTCCTCCCCTTTGGGATATCGCTGCCCCCCCCCCCCATGGATGCGGCCTTAGAGTCTATGCGACGGCAGGGCCTCAGAATTTCTGAATTGCCTGGACGATCGGCATTTGTGCTCGGACAAGAGCAATGTCGCCGTCATGTGCAGCAGTTGTTGGTGCACATCCAGTGCTGGGTCTGTGCACCAACAACGAGAAGTGCAGTCTGCAACTGTCTCAGACTACCCAGTTCCTGGGCAGAACTGGGTCGGCAACGTAGACTTAGGCCGAGACAGGATTCCCTCTGGGACTGTCTGGAGCGTTTTTCCTGGGGGCCAGGGTCACGGGGAAGCTGTGTCTTCGCCTTTGGGTCTCATGGCTGCTGCCATGCAGGTAGTGCCACTGGCTCTCCTGCACATGCGACCGGCTCAGAGGAACCCGGCTCTGGGGCTCTGCCCGCAGAAGCATCTGAGGGCGTTTTGCTGTGACCAGGGCGTTGTGCGCAGCCCCCAGGTGGGGGAAGGACCCAGAGAGCTTGGCGAGAGGCAGCAGGCTGGGCCGTGCTGTGCCGTCAGGTGGTCTCCGGGGACGCGTCCCTCACAGGTTGGGGGGGCCGTCCTTGAGGGCAGAGGGACCAGCGGATGTTGGGGGCCCCAGCGTTTTGCCCAAGGTGCTGACTGATTTTCATTGGCACCAGCCGGTGGCACCACGGGTCCTTACACCCTCCCAGGGGGCCGGTAGGAGTCGGCAATGGACAGCGCCGTGTCCGGTTAAGGCACTTAAACTCCATATCCAGCGTACAGCGGCTTCAGGAAAACTGATCAGCTGTCTGTCTGTTTTGAGCCTCAGCGCCGGGGGAAGCCAGTGTCTAAGGCTAGGCTTTCCCATTGAGTCGTCGAGGCGATCCACCGGGCATACGACGAGGCCAGTGAGCCGGTGCCGGAGGGGGTAACAGCGCGCTCTAAATGGGGCGTGTCCACCTCCTTGGCCTCGTATCGCCTCTCAGATGTGTGTGCGGCTGCGACAGGGGCAACACCGAACACTTTTGCCAGATTTTACAGTCTGAGCGTGGCCACCAGCGCCTCCTTTAGGGAGCATGTGCTGGGGGCCGTGTCTCCTGGAGTTGATTTGCTTGCCCCTGGGCTGTTGGCATAGGGCCTGGCCAGGGTGATGTCCCTATACTAGTCAGTGGACTAGCAGAGTGCGGGTCGCCTGAGTGGCCTCTCCCTGCACCCCGCCCTTGCGTCTTCAAATCAGAGTGAATCAGCTGACCCCTGCGCAGGTGGACCCATTTATAGGGCGCAGGGGAAGCCACGGTAGGCGTGGTGTGTCTTAAAGAAGCTTTCACGTCAGCTGCGGGATTGTCAGTAAATCCCATAACATATACTCTATATGTAGTGGAGAGATATTCTCTATTCTCAGAGAAGCAGGGTTACAACGTAACCCCACGTTAGTGTCAGTGTGATCAGTCCACCACAGGGACACACAGAGATACAACCGCACACTTTTACACTTGATTTAGAATCACCGGTTGACCTGAAGTCCACGTTGTTGGAAACCTCTAGTTATGTAATAAACCTCTAGTTAGTTTAGTAAACCTCTAGTTAGTGTTAGTAAACCTCTAGTTATTTAATAAACCTCTAGTTAGTTTAGTAAACCTCTAGTTAGTGTTAGTAAACCTCTAGTTAGTGTTTAGTAAACCTCTATTTAGTGTTAGTAAACCACTATTTAGTGTTTAGTAAACCTCTAGTTAGTGTTAGTAAACCTCTAGTTATTTAATAAACCTCTAGTTAGTTTAGTAAACCTCTAGTTAGTGTTAGTAAACCTCTAGTTAGTGTTTAGTAAACCTTTATTTAGTGTTAGTAAACCTCTAGTTAGTGTTAGTAAACCTCTAGTTAGTGTTTAGTAAACCTCTAGTTAGTGTTTAGTAAACCTCTAGTTAGTGTTTAGTAAACCTCTAGTTAGTGTTAATAAACCTCTAGATAGTGTTTAGTAAACATCTAGTTAGTGTTAGTAAACCTCTAGTTAGTGTTAATAAACCTCTAGTTAGTGTTATTAAACCTCTAATTAGTTTAGTAAACCTCTAGTTATTGTTTAGTAAACCTCTAGTTAGTGTTAGTAAACCTCTAGTTAGTGTTTAGTAAACCTCTAGTTAGTGTTAGTAAACCTCTAGATAGTGTTTAGTAAACCTCTAGTTAGTGTTAGTAAACCTCTAGTTAGTGTTATTAAACCTCTAATTAGTTTAGTAAACCTCTAGTTAGTGTTAGTAAACCTCTAGTTAGTGTTATTAAATCTCTAATTAGTGTTAGTAAACCTCTAGTTATTGTTTAGTAAACCTCTAGTTAGTGTTAGTAAACCTCTAGTTATTGTTTAGTAAACCTCTAGTTAGTGTTAGTAAACCTCTAGTTATTGTTTAGTAAACCTCTAGTTAGTGTTAGTAAACCTCTAGTTAGTGTTATTAAACCTCTAATTAGTTTAGTAAACCTCTAGTTAGTGTTATTAAACCTCTAATTAGTGTTAGTAAACCTCTAGTTATTGTTTAGTAAACCTCTAGTTTGTGTTAGTAAACCTCTAGTTATTGTTTAGTAAACCTCTAGTTAGTGTAAGTAAACCTCTAGTTAATGGCCGGGTTTCCCAGATCCAACCTCTCTTAAGGATTTAAGAGAGGTTCAAAGAAGGTTTCAACTAAGAAGGTTCCCTAAGATACGGGTGTTTCCCAGATGACTTCTTAACACCGTCCTTTAGTTTCGCTCTTTCAGACGCTCTTTGGAGCAGCTGTCCGGTTCTGAAACCAAATCAATCGATGCCAGGCAAATCGATCACCGATCACTATCAGCGCATTTTCACACGCAGCACTGCTACCTAACGCACTAATTCCTGCTGCCTGTGCGTTATAATGAAAAATTAAGATGATGAATATAATTCAATGACCCTTTTTCATGATGAAAACAAGACTGCAACTAAATAAGAAGTAGTCTTGATAAGAGAATAATGAGGAAATGTATTGTTTTTATTAAATGTGAAAGATGGATGAAAGGAGAAATTAACTTAACAATCATTCAGCATATATGACCACATTGTATCCTCCTGACTAGTAAAACAGAATCCTTCACCTCAAAAAAATATTCTGAAGTTTATTTAGATGCTTGACCGTTTTCACTATTGCATTTATCAACGTTGTATTTGTGGATGTTTGGAGACACAGCGGGTGTGGAGACCAGTGTTGGGACTAACGTTATTTAGTAGCGGGTTACAGTAACGCCGTTAGTTTTGCGGTAACTAATACTCTAACGCATTACTTTTTAAATTCAGTCACGCAATTACCGCTACCAAACGGTGCGTTACTCCGTTATTTCTGGATACAGTGAAGCTTTTTTTTAGAGTTGTCCCGATCCGATCACGTGATCGGAAATCGGGGCCGATCACGTGATTGCAGACTCGATCCGGACTCGGACGTTATGAGCCGATCAGGAATCGGATATATATATATCAGGGTTTCTGTTGTCCGGTAATTGCCGGACTTTGTCCGGTAAAATATGCCGAAGTCCGGTATTTTATAATCTCTCCGGTCAAAATATCCGGTGAAAATACTCACTGGCGCCGACATCCACGTGTGCGTTGATTTATGGTTCCGCGTCGCACTGACGCAGAGTCTACAGCGTAGGGTTCGCGGCGACGCACCCTAGTAGTGGGCTTGGAGCGGCAGCCATCGGTTAGTTTTTTCTTTTTAGATCCGAGGCTTTGCGTAGATGGTGGCTTCCGCAACTTTCAGGCGCTTTTTCTGCGCAAGCAAGCTTTATAGATGAGGCCCCAGGACTGAAGCGGAGCTGCGGCGCCGACATTATGGTTCCGCGTCGCGGAAGGCTCTGCGTTGGTGTGACGCGGGACCATAAATCAACGCACACGTGGAGTAGTGGGCTCGGAGCGGAGCGGCAGCCATACAACGCATGCGCGCAGAGCACGCCTGTTTGTTTTGAAGCTGAAGCAGCCCTATGCTAAAAAAAAAAAAGAAAAAGAAAATACATTTTTTTTATACTGACTTAAGAATGTTCAAGCTGCCTACCTCCTATGTGCTCAGTTTACAGTACACATGTTAAAATATAATAAAAGGGTCATCCTGCATAATTTTCTTTTCTCTTCTTCATTTTTT
Source organism: Cololabis saira (assembly GCF_033807715.1). Classification (NCBI taxonomy): domain Eukaryota; kingdom Metazoa; phylum Chordata; class Actinopteri; order Beloniformes; family Belonidae; genus Cololabis; species Cololabis saira. The sequence continues at coordinate 51,927,125 of NC_084589.1, forward strand.
ATTGTTTTATAAAAGTATCGGATCGGGACTCGGTATCGGCAAGTCCTCAAAATCAAAGGACTCGGACTCGGACTCGGGGGCAAAAAAACCTGATCGGGACATCCCTACTTTTTTTCCCCACACGCGGAGACCAGAGGAAACTTATGTTTATTCAAAAACATGACAGGTCATGGCGAGCCAAGAGAAGGCGAGTTTCGCAACGTGGAATTACAGCAATCCCTGGTTTTTGGCAGGGGTTATGTTCCAAAAAGAACCCGTGATAAGTGAAATTCTTTTTTCAATTATAGAGGGCTTCAAATTGCAGAGATCAGCCCCGCCTCGCACGTATTTCACTGCTCTTCTGATGCTGCTGCATCCCGACTCGCGCTGTAGCGTCTTTTTCTCCTAAACCCCGCGGTGCAGGTGTGTTTTTTCAAGAGAAGAAAATAGTTATGGGTCGTTGTCTTCGCTCTTTTTTCTTCTGGGCAAAAACATTCTTATAAACCGACACCATTGATTATATTTTGAGGACTGTAATGAACGATTCATCAAAGGATCCCGTTCTTCAGCTGCTGCTGAAGCTCATTGGCCGTTCTCAGCTTGTTGCTAAGCAACCAACGTTATTGATACAGGAAGTGAAGAAGTGGGGAGACTGTTTAAAATGCAGAACATGATGCACAATGCAAATCCATACAGTACCTGCTGAAATGAAGGCTAGAGGGGATTAATGGGAGCATTTAAAATAATGTTTTTATTTAAAGTAACTAAAAAGTAACTTTTCATAGAAACGCATTACTTTTTGGTCTAAGTAGCTGAGTTAATAACTGAGTTACTTTTTAATGAGGTAACTAGTAACCGTAACTAGTTACTATTTTTCAGTAACTAGCACAACACTGGTGGAGACGCAGCACTGCTCCTCAATGCACTAACTCCCTGTCATCACACATATAAGTGCTCGGGCTCGGGCTCGGGCAGGAGGATCGGTGTCACGGCTGCCTGGACAGCCCGGTCCGACAGCACGTCCAGGGGACTGAAGTGCTGACGCACGAATGCGTTCATAAAAACAGTTCTGCTTCACGCACGGTGACGCGGTTGATTTGCAGCGAGAATATGCTGTATAGCAGCCAAATTATCAAATAAATGATACTCATGATGATCGTTTTATTTGTGCGCATAAAGCATATACAGGAACACACTTGTTATTCCTTATTTTTCTTTTTTTTCCCCCTTTGCTGTCATCAATGAATGCTAAACAATATAAATCTAAAGTATAAAATAGATCAAAATTTGTGCGGGGTGCATTGTTTTAATATCTCATTGCTTGGTGTGATATTGATTTGCCTGACGCGGCTGGATCTGTGAGTCTTTGTTCACTAAGATGGTTGTAAAGACTGGGTCAGCAGCCTCTTTCATTTCCTTCTTAATGAAAGAGATTCTTAAGCTAAGAGAGAATCTGGGAAACGCGATTTTCTTTCACAGGCTCCTTAAGAAGGTTTGAAAGAAGTCTTTCACTGTTAAGAGCTACTTAACTGATCTGGGAAACCGGGCCAATGTTAGTAAACCTCTAGTTAGTGTTAGTTAACCTTAGTTATTGTTTAGTAAACCTCTAGTTAGTGTTAGTAAACCTCTAGTTAGTGTTAGTTAACCTTAGTTATTGTTTAGTAAACCTCTAGTTAGTGTTTAGTAAACCTCTAGTTAGTGTTAGTAAACCTCTAGTTAGTGTTTAGTAAAGCTGGGGCCAAGTCCAGCAGACCCCCATGAAAATCCTGAAATGGATGATGGATGGATGATGGATCATGGATGATTGATGGTTGATGGATGGATCATGGATGGATGACGGATGATTGATGGATCATGGATGGATGACGGATGATTGATGGATCATGGATGGATGACGGATGATTGATGGATCATGGATGGATGACGGATGATTGATGGATCATGGATGGATGATGAACATTATGAGCTTTAATTTGAATTTCTCCGGTTACACTTCAGAGTCCTAATGGAGGATCAGAAATCTGAAGACGGGTCAATATCTTCCTCATTCAGCAAGGAGTCTGCAGAGAGTGACCGGTCCAATGATCCTCCTCCAAACTTCAGGAAAGAACCAGGACCTCCAGGAAGAAGGTACGATGATTAAAACTGTTGGATACCACATCAAATCCAGTCTGTCTGTCAGTTTTTAGATGTAAAAAAAAACTGTCACTCTCTACACAGGTTCTAGTTCTAGTCTCTTCAGGTTCTAGTTCTAGTCTCTACAGGTTCTAGTTCTAGTCTCTACAGGTTCTAGTTCTAGTCTCTACAGGTTCTAGTTTCTTCAGGTTCTAGTTCTAGTCTCTACAGGTTCTAGTTCTAGTCTCTACAGGTTCTAGTTCTAGTCTCTACAGGTTCTAGTTCTAGTCTCTACAGGTTCTAGTTCTAGTCTCTACAGGTTCTAGTTCTAGTCTCTACAGGTTCTAGTTCTAGTCTCTACAGGTTCTAGTTCTAGTCTCTACAGGTTCTAGTTCTAGTCTCTACAGGTTCTAGTTCTAGTCTCTACAGGTTCTAGTTTCTTCAGGTTCTAGTTCTAGTCTCTACAGGTTCTAGTTCTAGTCTCTACAGGTTCTAGTTCTAGTCTCTACAGGTTCTAGTTCTAGTCTCTACAGGTTCTAGTTCTAGTCTCTGCAGGTTCTAGTTCTAGTCTCTACAGGTTCTAGTTTCTACAGGTTCTAGTTCTAGTCTCTACAGGTTCTAGTTCTAGTCTCTTCAGGTTCTAGTTCTAGTCTCTACAGGTTCTAGTTCTAGTCTCTACAGGTTCTAGTTCTAGTCTCTACAGGTTCTAGTTTCTTCAGGTTCTAGTTCTAGTCTCTACAGGTTCTAGTTCTAGTCTCTACAGGTTCTAGTTCTAGTCTCTACAGGTTCTAGTTCTAGTCTCTACAGGTTCTAGTTCTAGTCTCTACAGGTTCTAGTTCTAGTCTCTACAGGTTCTAGTCTCTACAGGTTCTAGTTCTAGTCTCTACAGGTTCTAGTTCTAGTCTCTACAGGTTCTAGTTCTAGTCTCTACAGGTTCTAGTTCTAGTCTCTACAGGTTCTAGTTCTAGTCTCTACACAGGTTCTAGTTCTAGTCTCTACAGGTTCTAGTTCTAGTCTCTGCAGGTTCTAGTTCTAGTCTCTACAGGTTCTAGTTCTAGTCTCTTCAGGTTCTAGTTCTAGTCTCTTCAGGTTCTAGTTCTAGTCTCTACAGGTTCTAGTTCTAGTCTCTACAGGTTCTAGTTCTAGTCTCTTCAGGTTCTAGTTCTAGTCTCTACAGGTTCTAGTTCTAGTCTCTACAGGTTCTAGTTCTAGTCTCTACACGTTCTAGTTCTAGTCTCTACAGGTTCTAGTTCTAGTCTCTACAGGTTCTAGTTCTAGTCTCTGCAGGTTCTAGTTCTAGTCTCTACACGTTCTAGTTCTAGTCTCTACATGTTCTAGTTCTAGTCTCTACAGGTTCTAGTTCTAGTCTCTGCAGGTTCTAGTTCTAGTCTCTACAGGTTCTAGTTCTAGTCTCTACAGGTTCTAGTTCTAGTCTCTACATGTTCTAGTTCTAGTCTCTACACAGGTTCTAGTTCTAGTCTCTGCAGGTTCTAGTTCTAGTCTCTACAGGTTCTAGTTCTAGTCTCTACAGGTTCTAGTTCTAGTCTCTACAGGTTCTAGTTCTAGTCTCTACAGGTTCTAGTTCTAGTCTCTACAGGTTCTAGTTCTAGTCTCTACAGGTTCTAGTTTCTTCAGGTTCTAGTTCTAGTCTCTACAGGTTCTAGTTTCTTCAGGTTCTAGTTCTAGTCTCTACAGGTTCTAGTTTCTTCAGGTTCTAGTTCTAGTCTCTACAGGTTCTAGTTTCTACAGGTTCTAGTTCTAGTCTCTGCAGGTTCTAGTTCTAGTCTCTGCAGGTTCTAGTCTCTACACAGGTTCTATCCAGCTGGACTAACTAACCAACTCTCCATCCAACTCTATCCACAGACTGCTGCCCCCGCGATCCGGTTCCGATATAAGCCGAAGAGAAAGGATGGATGGACCGACGGATGGATGGATAGTGTTAGCGGCGTTGTTCCTTTTCTGTTTCTGCCTTAGCGGCACCCAACTTCTCATATACTCCTTGTTGATAATATGTTTGACGATATGCGGTTGTCGTGGTCTCTTGATATGGTGGATTTCAACTAGCTACAGTTAGCTCATTCACTCAGCCCCCGAATCTCGCACTCAGAAGGCACGTCGATTTTTTCCAGTGTCCAGCCGCGGTAGTGCAACAAATCCCATGGGGCCCAGAAAGCTTTTTTCCCATAGGCCGCAATAGTAAAAGAGAAGCCTCTAAAACTGTTCACAGGAACTTCCAGCTGTAATCACCGGCAATTACGAATCTTTAGCTGTGTCCCAATTCAGGTTCTGGTCCTTCTGAGGACGCGGTCTTCGTAGGCCACGCCTTCCAAGACCGCGAAGGCCGTACTGAAGGCTGGACGGACGCTGGTGAAATGAGACGGTCTAGTGGGGGATTTCCTGGTTGTACCAGCTGTTCCCGCCCTTGTCCTACGTCACTAAACAAAGTAGAAAGAAAGAAATAAAACACGATAGTAAAGAAAGAAAGAACCAAAATAAAAAAAAGAAATGGAGCCAGAAGTTTTGTTTTTGTTTTTTTTGTTTTTCATTTTGTTGGAGGAGGAAGAGAGGCGTGTCCGCCGGCACCTTCAAACAGCGGGAAAAGAAGGCTGCATTTGTGGGCTACATTTGAAGGAGCCTTCGAAATGGGACAGCCTTCGGCGCGCCGCTGTTACGTAATCGGCCTTCAAATCCAGCCCTCGAAGGACGCAGCCCCTGAATTGGGACACAGCTTTTGTATTTTATATTTTTAAGGCATGGACTTTATATCCGTCAAAGATGTTTTATAACGGCCAGAAAAGTCAAAGAAAAGTCTCTTTCTGTACAGAAAAAAACCCGGAAGTCAGGAACTTTTTCCGCGTATAATTTCGTGAATAAAGTTGAAATGTCAAGAAAAAAGTTGAAATGTTGAGAAAAAAGGTGAAAGTTCGACTTTATTCTTGAAATTGTATTTCAACATTAGTCTCAACATTTAGACTTTTTTCTCGAAGAAGAGACTTGTGGTAAGTCTACCACATGTATGTTAGACCCCATCCCGACTCGACTATTCAAAAATGTTTTTTCTCTTATTGGTGTGACAATACTGGACCAAATTAACCTATCCCTAAGCTTAGGATATGTACCACAGGTTTTCAAAGTCGCAGTAATTAAACCTTTACTTAAAAAACCTTCTCTTGACCCAGACACCTTAGCTAATTATAGGCCAATTTCCAACCTTCCATTTGTATCTAAAATTCTGGAAAAGGCAGTTTCAAGCCAGTTATGTGACCATTTGTATAGAAATGATCTGTTTGAAGTCTTTCAGTCAGGGTTCAGAATGCATCATAGCACAGAGACAGCACTGGTTCGCGTCACGAATGACCTTCTTATGGCCTCAGATAAGGGATTAGTGTCCATACTGGTTCTACTGGACCTCAGATAAGGGATTAGTGTCCATACTGGTTCTACTGGACCTCAGTGCTGCTTTTGACACTGTAGATCATGGCATTTTACTGCACAGGTTAGAGCATGTTGTTGGGATTAAAGGGACAGCTCTATGTTGGTTTAAATCATATCTATCTGACCGGTTCCAGTTTGTTCATGTACATGAGGTTTCTTCAGAACAGTCAAGGGAACATCAAGGACTGGATGTCCAGAAATTTCTTGCTTCTAAATTCAGATAAAACAGAGGTTATCATTCTTGGTCCAGAGCATCTTAGGAAGGGATTAGATGGTGTTGCGATGTCTTCCAGTGCAACTGTGAGAAACCTTGGTGTTGTTTTCGATCAGGATTTGTCGTTTAAACCATATGTTAATCAGGTTTGTAAAATAGCGTTTTTCCATCTCCGTAATATTGCAAAGATTAGGAAAATCCTCTCGCAGAGTGATGCAGAAAAACTAGTTCATGCGTTTGTATCTTCTAGTCTAGATTACTGTAATGTGTTGTTAGCAGGATGTCCAAGTAATTTGCTGAATAGGCTCCAGCTGATCCAGAATGCAGCAGCACGAGTGCTGACAGGAATCAGCAGGAGAGACCACGTCTCTCCAGTGTTAGCGTCGCTCCATTGGCTACCTGTAAAATTCAGAATTCAATTTAAAATTTTATTACTTGCATATAAAGCCCAAAACGGCTTAGCTCCGCAGTATTTACAAGACCTGATAGTGCCTTATGTTCCTGGCAGAGCTCTCCGCTCTCAGAGTGCAGGTTTACTCGTAGGTCCTAGAGTATCTAAATGTAGATTTGGAGGGCGGGCGTTCTGCTATCAGGCACCATTACTATGGAACCAACTTCCAATCTGGGTTAAGGAGGCTGACACCACCTCCACCTTTAAAACTAAACTTAAAACCTTTCTGTTTAGTAAAGCTTATAGTTAGTGTTTAGTAAACCTCTAGCTGGTGTTGGTAAATCTCTAGGTAGTGTAAACTTTAGTGTGTTAGAGTCAGTAGTCATAGCTGCAGCTATAGAACAAGACTATAATAATTTAGTCTCAAATATAGCTTCGCGGTAGATATGCTGCTATAGGCTTATGCTGCAGGGGGGCACCGACATGATCCGCTGGGCGGTGCCTCTCACCCTTCTTCTCCTCTCCTTTTCCCTGCCTCTCTTCTCCATTACCATTTTTATCTATTATAAATATCTCATAGCTATCATTTTTGTCCATCGTACCTGTAGTTTCTTGTGCCGGCCCCCCTTTTTTCTCTTTTGTGCATGTTTGCAGGCTGGAGCCTCGGGAGCTGCGTTCTGGCCTGTGTTCCCGGCACCCCCCCCCCCCCCCATCCCCGGTCATCCCGTTGCTGCTTCCACCTGCCTACGTGGATGTCTGCTGTTGCTGCTTCTGCCTTCCTGCACACGCCCCAGAGTCCCCACTCTCTGCTTCCTCAGTGGAAGGCATGTCAGTCGGGTTAAGGAGATCCTCGAAGTATTCCTTCCACCGTCCGACAATGTCCCCAGTCGAGGTCAACAGCTCCCCACCCGCACCGTAAACGGGGCCGGCAGAGTACTGCTTCCCCCTTCTGAGGCGCCGAACGGTCCTCCAGAATTTCCTCGAGGCCGACCGAAAGTCTTCCTCCATGGCCTCCCCGAACTCCTCCCAGACCCGAGTTTTTGCCTCCAGGACTGCCCGAGCCGCGGCTCGCTTGGCCTGCCGGTACCTATCTACTGCGTCAGGAGTCCCACCGGCCAACATAGCCCGGTAGGACTCCTTCTTCAGTCTGACGGCATCCTGTACTTCCGGTGTCCACCACCGGGTTCTAGGATTGCCGCCACGACAGGCACCGGAGACCTTGCGTCCGCAGCTTCGAGCCGCCGCGTTGACAATGGAGGCAGAGAACATGGTCCACTCGGACTCAATGTCCCCCGCCTCCCCCGGGATCCGAGAGAAGCTCTCCCGGAGGTGGGAGTTGAAGATGTCCCTGACAGAGGGCTCATCCAGACGTTCCCAACAGACCCTCACAATCCGTTTGGGTCTGCCCGGTCTGTCCAACCTCTCCCTCCGCCAGCGCATCCAACTCACCACCAGGTGGTGATCAGTTGACAGCTCAGCCCCTCTCTTCACCCGAGTGTCCAAGACATGCGGCCGAAGGTCAGATGAAACGACAACAAAGTCGATCATTGACCTCCAGCCTAGGGTGTCCTGGTGCCACGCGCACTGATGGACACCCTTATGCCTGAACATGGTGTTCGTTATGGACAAACTGTGACTCGCACAGAAGTCCAACAACAAAACACTGTTCGGGTTCAGATCGGGGAGGCCGTTCCTCCCAATCACGCCTCTCCAGGTATCACTGTCATTACCCACGTGAGCGTTGAAGTCCCCCAGTAGAACAATGGAGTCCCCAGTTGGAGCACTATCAAGTACTCCTCCCAGGGACTCCAAGAAGGCCGGGTACTCTGCACTGCTGTTCGGCCCGTAGGCACAAACAACAGTGAGAGACCGTTTCCCGACCCGAAGGCGCAGGGAACCGACCCTCTCGTTCACCGGGGTGAACTCCAACACATGGCGGCTGAGCTGGGGGGCTATTAGCAAGCCCACACCAGCCCGCCTCTCACCCTGGGCAACTCCAGAGTAGTGGAGGGTCCAGCCCCTTTCAAGGAGCTGGTTCCAGAGCCCAAGCTATGTGTGGAGGTGAGCCCGACTATCTCTAGCCGGTAGGGGTGTAACAATATATCGTGCCACGAAATTTCGTGATACAAAAACGCCACGAAACGTGTCGTGGAGGTGACAAGGTGTATCACGATATTGGGTTATTAATATTAATCTATTGTGTTGACTAGAAACGCGCATCCGACCACGTGTGGCGACCGTGCCTCAACCCACGGACCAAAATCCTACTACGCTCAGAAGAAAGTAGTACCTTTTTGCGGTCCCGATCACGGGGGGGCTTGGATCATGGGGGGTTTTGAGCTCTGAACTTTTAAGTCTGGTGTAGAGTTAAGCCTTACCTTATTAAATTAAACCTTTTTCGGGTCGTGAGTAGGATAAACACTTGGACTGTACTTTAATGTCCCTCAACAGTGTAGGATTTTAGAACATCAACACAGCACCTAGTGCTGTATCACTCCGCCCAATCTAAAACCGACTAATCACTACAGATAAACTGACTAGTCAATCTCTATATGTTACCACTTGGTGACATCATTAGAGAATATAATGTAGATTTCCATAGCTATGCAGACGACACACAATTGTACATATCCGCTGAACCAAACGATACAACAGCAATTAAATCCATTACCAACTGCTTGTTGGCAATAAATAAATGGATGAATGCAAATTTCCTCAAACTAAATGAAGACAAAACTGAAGTTCTTCTAGTTGGTCCCAAATCAAAGAGAGAGATGCTAACTAAAAACCTAGGAAGCTTAACTTCCTGGATTAAACCTGAGGTAACTAGTCTTGGCGTCATCCTTGACTCAGACTTGAACTCACACATAAACAAAGTGACCAAAACAGCTTTTTTCCACCTCAGAAACATAGCAAAGGTTCGTCCATTCATAAATCAAAATAATGCTGAGAAGCTAATTCATGCGTTCATATCTAGCCGACTGGACTACTGCAATGCACTCTTCACTGGTCTCCCTAAGAAAACCACTGAAAGACTCCAACTTATTCAAAGCTCTGCAGCTAGACTATTAACCAAAACCAAGAGGCGAGAACACATTAGTCCAGTCTTAGCTACTCTACATTGGCTACCTGTGACTTTTAGAATTGATTTTAAGGTCCTCCTTCTCACATACAAAGCCCTAAATGGACAAGGACCAAGCTACATTGCAAACTCCCTAACAAACTACACACCAGCTAGAACATTCCGATCATCTGATGCAGGTCTATTAGAGATCAGCAGAAGTAGTCATGAAAAGATTGGTGATGCAGCCTTTGTTAACTATGCCCCAAAACTGTGGAATGCACTACCCTCAAATATCAGGGAAGCAAACACCTTAGAGATATTCAAAAGGCAGCTTAAAACATATCTGTACACCAAAGCATTTGATTGACCCACCCTCATCACCTTCATCACCACCTTGACCCACCTTGATTCATCATTAAATACCCTAAATACTTGTTCCAATTCTTACTGCACCGACTTGCACTTTTAACTTACTCTGCACTGTACGCACTACTGTTTAATTTTTTCTAAACTTTTATATTTTTAAACTTTACATTTTTTTAACTGTCACTATTTATACTCCGTAATGAGATTATGGTAATTCAAGTAACCTATTAGAACGCTAGGATTTGATATGATGTTGATTGTTATTTTATACCTTTCCCTTTATTTAAACTGCACTTGCTGCTTGCCTTATTATTGATGTAAAGCACTTTGAGCTACAATTCTTGTATGAAATGTGCTATACAAATAAAGTTTTATTATTATTATTATCTCACTCACTCACTCATCTTCTCCCGCTTTATCCGTTCCCGGGTCGCGGGGGCAGCAGCCTCAGCAGGGATGCCCAGACTTCCTTCACCTCAGACACTTCCTCCAGCTCTTCCTCCAGCTCTTCCGGGGGGAGTCCGAGGCGTTCCCAGGCCAGCCGAGAGACATAGTCTCTCCAGCGTGTCCTGGGTCTTCCCCGGGGTCTCCTCCCGGTGGGACATGCCTGGAACACCTCCCTAGGGAGGAGGGACATGCCTGGAACACCTCCCTAGGGAGGCGTCCAGGAGGCATCCGGTACAGATGTCCAAGCCACCTCAGCTGACTCCTCTCAATGTGAAGGAGCAGCGGCTCGACTCCGAGCTCCTCCCGGGTGACCGAACTCCTCACCCTATCTCTAAGGGAGTCCAGTCACCCTGAGGAGGAAACTCATCTCTAAGGGAGTCCAGTCACCCTGAGGAGGAAACTCATCTCTAAGGGAGTCCAGTCACCCTGAGGAGGAAACTCATCTCGGCCGCTTTTATCCGCGATCTTGTCCTTTCGGTCACTACCCAAAGTTCATGACCATAGGTGATGGTTAGTGCGTAGATTGACCGGTAAATCGAGAGCTTCGCCTTTCGACTCAGCTCCCTCTTCACCACGACGGTCCAGTACATCGACCGCATTACTGCAGACGCCGTCTGTCAATCTCACGCTCCGTCGTTCCCTCACTCGTGAACAAGATCCCGATATACTTGAACTCCTCCACCTGAGGCAGGACTTCTCCACCCACCCGGAGAAGGCACGCCACCCTTTCCCGAAATTTCCCGAAGATTATTCCACCAGAATAACAGTAAGGGCTATTATTTCTGGTGAATAATGTTGAAGGCAATTACCAGTTCGGCTCTAGCTCTGTCAAACAGCCATTGTGACGAAATACGTGCAAACAACACAAACAACTTCTCTCATTAAAATCCATCAGAATTTATTTACATCCAGGTACCAAGCAGATGGTAAAAGCGATACCCAAATAAATTCTGATGGCACACTATGATGAAACATAAAACATTAACCATCAAGAAAAACAACAACAATAAAACGTTAACCGCATAAGGAGAATAAATCAAAAATAATAAACACGTGGTACAAAACGATCATCTATGTTTCGTAGCAACACGTGTCCGGCAAAGACATTTAAAGATGGCTGCGCCATGTGGTATTTAAAGATGGCTGCGCCCTTGCCATGCCACGTGCAATCAGACGGGATGACAAAACACTGCGTTTAAAACGTGAATAACTGGCGGAAAATGGCGCCACAAAATAAACAAACAACAATAATGGCGGTAGTTGCCGGTGTTACACAGTAATATGCGTACAGTAACTTCATTAAACACAAAATTAGCTCTGAACCGCTCTAGATTAAACTGATCACCCAGAACCATAAACCTCACGTCTCCCTTGGCTCCGGGTCTGGAGGGGCTGCAAGCCTTTTCAGGTGCTGATCCACGTTTTCTGCCGGGCTTTTTCAGTGGTGGGAGAACCTTCATTTCGGTTCGGCTCTACCATGCGGCTCGGTTCTTCTGTCCGGCAGGGGTCCCACCGGCAGTTCGTTCCTGCAGGGGTCTTCCAGGAGTGGGCAGCCGCTCGGCTCTCTCCTGTTCCTACTTTGAAAAGAAAAGACGGTCTTGCAGCGTGCAACAGCCGGGTTGATCTCTCCGATCACGGAGCCTCTTGATCTGGAAAAGTGCATTTTCTTCCTCTGCTGAAAGGTGGCACACCCCTCACTGGTAAACAACTAAAGGCAGATATCAAAGTTGTGTTCTTGAAAAATGTACAAGCCAGCAGTTGAAAGACTTTTTAAGGACAACTATGTTTTATCTAAACATCAATCTGGTTTTAGGAATTGGTACAGTACCAAGACAGCAGCAATGAATGTTGTGAGTGACATTATTGAGGCACTGGACAATAAAAAGCACCGTGCAGCAATTTTTATTGACTTATCAAAAGTTTTTGATACAGCAGATCATTGTATCCTTGCAAAAAGTCTCTTAACGTTTTTTTCTGAACAAGCTGTAGGTTGGTTTTCCAACTACATATCAGGAAGAACACAATCCGCCCGGGTTGCTAGACCTTCCTCTGCAGTTCTGTCAGTGCAGAAAGAAGTCCTCCAAGGTTCGATACCGGAACCATTGTTATTCACCCTGTATAGTAACAAAATTTGTGATATTATTTATACTCTATGTTTGAGGGGCTCGTCTCAAAAACAAGTATTGCTGATTGAGGAGGCACATCATGGACTATGTGTCAGGGTTTGACACTTCCCCCCAGTTTGAGTTTCAGTTCTGTCCCTCCTGTTTCCCAGTTGCCCTGATTGTGTCTGCACCTGTGTCTCGTCGTGTCTCGTTATCCCCTGTGTATATCTAGTCTTGGCTCCAGGTTTTGATCCCTGTTATGTTGAGTTTTTTGATCCTGCTCTGCAGCATTTTAGTTTGACTTTTTTGTGGAATAAATCCTTCTGTTTTTTGAGAACTCCTGCCTCCAGCCTCCCTCTCTCTCCTGCGTTTGGGTCCACACCTCTACCCCCACACATGACACTATGATCCAAATTAAAGAATCAGTTGATTGGACAAAGAGATCCCTTTAGTCTTCTTTAATGCAGGTTGGTGGGTTTAACATCCAACTCAACATGACTTGAGTTTGTGTGTGTGTGTGTGTGTGTGTGTGTGTGTGTGTGTGTGTGTGTGTGTGTGTGTGTGTGTGTGTGTGTGTGTGTGTGTGTGTGTGTGTGTGTGTGTGTGTGTGTGTGTGTGTGTGTGTGTGTGTGTGTGTGTGTGGTCCGAACACATAAAGGAAAGTAAAATCATGTCTTTGAAATTATGGTATGATTATTCTTAAATTATTAAATATTCCAACTATAGACAAGCAGATTATAAGAACTGAGTTCAATCACAAACAATCACAACAATAAATTGAGTTGGAATATTAGTATTACAACTCAACATTCATTATTGGGCCATGTTTTGGGAGAAATCTCACTTAGGTTCTACAGGGGTCGGCTGTGCAAAAATGAATCAGACACACACTCGCTTTTGCTATAAGATATGAATACATTTATTAGCAAAAAAGCAAGCATTTACATAGAAGACATCCACAAAACTACCCGTTTGCTAGGATAAGGTGCCAAGCTATCCCCCGCAAATGGCAGAGCAACATACAATCACATAGGGGCTAGGCCTTGATAAACTCTCACCTTAACACAGAGGACTGGGAGAGCCGAAAACAGTCCGGGCAGAGGCAGCCATCAGAAACCCCGGCTGGGCGTCCGTGCACTTCGACCCACAGCAGACTCTCACCGGACCTTCCGGCTCTCTGTCTTTTATACCTTTCTCGCGGAAGGGGTTGCCCCTTCAACCCCCGCCTGCCAGTTCTCACGCTAAGGCCTGGCCCACACGGTACTTAGCTTCCCGTGTGAACCAAGCGTCTCTCTCACAGTTTACAATAATACTAGATAGCAGGTGCAGACTGTGTTTTGGGAATTCAGGACATCTTCAGGACACAAAACATATTTTTTCTCCCTTCAGGCCATCACAGGCCTCCAAACTTAACTGCAATAATATTCACTAAAGAGATAAAAATCACTTACATCTCCTCAAGAACGCACACAGGATGTGGGAAACACACACAGGAAGTCTGAATAGCTTCAGTCTGCTCAGTAGCTAGTCTGCTGCTTGTCTGTGTGACTGAACATGTCCTGTGGTGTTCGGACTGTGCTACTGACGTTTCATCAGTAGATCTTTCTCTTGTTGGGCTTTCTCACACACTAACTTTCACTTTTACGCTGATGATATGATTTTATATCGCTCCTCACCTTCCTTTGCTCAGACCATGGAGCATCTACAGTCTGCATTTGATGTGGTTCAATCTTGTCTCTTTAACCATAAATTGGTTTTAAATGCAGAAAAGTCTAAATTCTTGCTTTCACCAATAGCAAAAATGTAACATCAGATGTGAGGCTGACTACCAATCAAGGATCTGAAATAGAGAGGGTCATTCGTTTTGGTGTCTGGGGATTATGATCGACCAAAACCTGTCATTTAAACCACATGTTGAAAATCTGGTTTCTAAACTGAAACTAAAACTGGCTTCTTCTTTCCAAATAAATCTTGCTTCTCTTGCCAAGTACAAAATAAAACAACATTTCTTACGCTATTGGACGATGGTGATTCATGAACACAAATGATCAGTTTACCACGGTGCTGCTTTATTTACAAAAATGTTTTTCTACTGAATGAAATCTCCCAGAATAACAGATGCAGCGCTCACAACAAATAATAATAATCCTAAATATCAATGCGTTCAGCATTAGTATTAGCATTTCAAAGTGGGTGATAATAATGATCTTAACTAGGCTGCAGCCGTCTGGACATCTGGTTGGGTGGAGCAGGTCGTCCTCCAACCTGAAGGTCATGGACTGACCCCAGTCTGAGGAGTCTGAGCAGGACACTGAACCCCACACTCACACCTGATATGATGACTGGGCTACGATGTAGAACATAATTACTACTGTAAATATCCAGTACCGATATTTGAACACCAAACTTGTCGTCAGTTCAATATTTACTGGAAAGTCAACTGAGCAGAAAGAACTTGGAAGCAGGACTGAAGATCACAAAACTGTGTCTGGACGAAGCAGCAAACTTCTGGAACCGTGTCATCAAGATTCAGGTGTCTGCTCCGAGACTCTCCTGTGTTTCCATGGAGATTCCCTCTGACCCTGACCTCTTCCTCATCTTCATCATCAGCACCAGCAGTAGGATGACGACAACCAGCAGGAAGACGACGGGAGCAGAGATGACGTGGAGTCTGAATGAGTGGAAAGACTCCGCCCTCCAGCTCACGTCCAGCCGGTTGTCCAGACTCAGGTGAGACGCTGCACAGGTGTACTTGTGCTTCCTCTGCAGCTCCTCTTCATCCACCATCAGCGTCTTCCTCAGCTGGTAGAGACCGTTGCCGTTGGGCAGCACTGAGCCAACGGTCATTTGGTCCTCGTCCACGGGTTCACCGTCCCGCAGCAGCGTCAGGTTGATGTGGCGAGGGTAGAAGTCTGTGGCCAGACAGGTGATCTGGGCCCCGCCCCCCCCCGGCTGTGATAGGAGGCGTAGTCGAGGTCGAACACGACGCATCACCAGGTGCTTGTTGCTCTCCAGCATGTATTGCATACTCCGGGAGTCCGGGCACATAAGGGCTGGTAGATGTTTGAGAAACGCATCTGCTCGTACATCTGCACCATGGTGTCCCACTGGAAATCCCAACCGTCACCACCGCCGTACAGGAAGTGAGTCGTGTTGTAAAGGATGCTGTCGGCATCATGACCATTTGCTCCATCCCTGACCATGATGAGTATATGCTGACCGTCTTCCTGGACGTCACAAATAAACATCCTCTGGTGAACGTAGACGCCTGGAGAGGTCAGGTTCAGCTGTTTTCTGACTATGTCCAACCTCCTCCTCATACTCATCATCTGGATCTGCAGCACATACAAAGCTAACTGTCCCAGGTCAAGCTCCGCCCCTTTCTCACCTCCAGCACCAACCTTTATCAGTCGGTGTATGTTTGCGTCTAAGTACCCCACCTGGATGTCATCCAGCATCAGAACCATGGAGAACTCTGGGAACTGGTTTGGTCCTGAGATGTAGGTGAACAACACCGACAACGAGTGCCCAGAGCCTAAAAAATACAGAGAATTATGGGTAAGACACAACATAAAGCTCGACGTGATCGTCAGATCAGAAGCTGCAGGGAAGTCCGGTGTGTTCTGATTAGTCCTCCTTCTGGTGTTCTGGAAATAAAGAAATAAAGAAACACAGCTGTTTCCAGTAGTATTTGTTACCTGAACTCATCACCAGGTGGAGGAGCAGAGACCCCGACATCAGCTGGAGAACAAACATATTTATTAGACGCTTATCAGTCCCGATCGTCTGTTTCTGTGTCTGTGTCTTTACTGCTTGTTTTTTAGAAGGAAGTAGGGCAGATTAAAGGGTTTTAACCAATCAGGATGAAGGAGAACATGGAGGCGTTTGCAGTCAGACAGGTTATACTCCTACCTGAACTCACAGCATGAGGAAACAAAGTACATCCCGTCAGTCAGGTTCGTTCCTGCAGGTCAAGCGTTCAGGGGAATTCCTGAGGCTCATTCAGGCAGCTGGTTGAATTATCCATCCATCCATTATCTATACCCGCTTTATCCTTGGCAGGGTCACGGGGGTCTGCTGGAGCCTATCCCAGCTCATTTCAGGTGAGAGGGGTTACACCCTGGACAGGTCACCAGTCCATCGCAGGGCCACATAGATACACACAAACCATGCACACTCACACTCACACTTACGGGCAATTTAGAATCACCAATTAACCTAGCATGCATGTTTTTGGACTGTGGGAGGAAGCCAGAGTACCCGGAGAAAACCCACGCAAGCACGGGGAGAACATGCAAACTCCACACAGAAACACCCTGCTGGGCCTGGGAGTCGAACCACGGACCTTCTTGCTGTGAGGCAACAGTGCTAACCACTAAGCCACTGTGCTGCCCTGGTTGAATTATCATCAAGTATATATCTATTAACCTTCTTTTTACGTGTTTGTGTTATTTTTCCAGATCCGGCTAGCCTGTATAAGCACATGTTTGGGGCGCCGTGGCCCCCAGGGGGCGCTACAAAAATCAGAAAAAATCACCTTGAATATAATCATAATAAAACTACTTGGGACGGCAGTAGCTCAGGTGGTAGAGCGGGTCGTCCAATGATCCGAAGGTCGGCGGTTCGAATCCCGCTCTGTCCCAAATTTGCTGTCGTAGTGTCCTTGGGCAAGACACCTTACCCACCTTGCCCCGTGTGTATGTGTTTGAATGTGTATGAATGTTGGTGGTGGTCGGAGGGGCCGTTAGGCGCGATATGGCAGCCACGCTTCCGTCAGTCTGCCCCAGGGCAGCTGTGGCTACAATGTAGTTTACCACCACTGGTGAGAATGTGTATGGATGAATAATGATCTCTGTAAAGCGCTCTGGGTGCCTAGAAGGGCGCTATATAAATCCAAGTCATTATTATTATTATTATCATTACTCATTATTAACATGGATTCAATTGTAAAGCAATCCTCAATAAATACTACTACAAATGATAACACCAGGTGAAGTAAAAGCATTTGACTGATACAACACTGTAGTGGACGCAGTATTAAAAAGCAACACAAGAGGTCTGTAAAAGTATTTTTTATACAAACAAGGCGTGTTTTTTGGGGGTTCAACCATCAATCAATCATACAAATCCAATGCCAACATGCAATCAATGTTGAATCAACGTATTATGTTTGTCGCAGACCAGGATTAAACATGGATTCAACATGGATTCAATGTTTCTGCCTAATCCTGTTTTTTTTTTCCTTTAACACTTAGAGGTAGCAGCAATAACTGGCCAGAAGCCTGTAAGCCAGTTTTCTCATCATTGTATGAATCTTTTTTTTTTTTCATAAATGTATATGAGGGGTATTGGGGGGGGGGGGGGGGCATCAGCTGCAGGTCTGAAATGAGAGAAACACAGGGAAACACAACGGGCACACAAGCCTTTGGAATCTGCAAGAGAGAAAAAAAAACAAACAGAAACAGGGACAGGCAGAGACACAAACAGAAACCATTCCAGGTCTCTAAAACTAAATCAAGACTAGGCTACTGCAATTATCTGTCCCGGTTACAACCCGGCTCGCAGGGGAAAGGGAAGCAACACAAAACCCAGTTGGTATAAGGTAAGGTAGTTTATTGTTGACAAAAATGCCGGAATACCGGTTAACAAAAGAAAACAAACCAAGGAAGAGGGCCGGTGGGTGCTGTTTAAATCAAAAACCAAATATAACCAAAAGAGGACTCTTTAAGAGCTAAATGGCTACAACCAAACTAACTCAAAACAAAAAGGGAAAACAAAGGCTGTCTACACTTACTACAGAACCAAAATACAACAAAACAGCACCCCTGCACCTAGAGTTTCTAACATAAAGTCACCATCAAAAATCAGTCACAAGGTTAAACACAAAACTAAATCCCTGGCCACACTTCAAGGGTTTAACAAACAAAAAACACAACAGCAAAGGACCACACAGTAGCTCCTAGGCAAAGTTTAGCTTTAGCACAAAGTTCTGCACAACACACAGAGGCGAGCTGTCCCACAATCAGCCGCCCAGACTGACAGCCTGGCAGGAGCTTTTCAGGTGTTCACTTCCTGATTGGACGGCTGGGATTGGCCAGCCCCAGACACGCCGCACCAATCAGGGACCCAGGTGATCGGAGGGATGGACTGCCAGGAGCCGGGAGGCCGCACCAATCAGGCCAACGAGGGAGGAGCTTTGCAGCTTGGCAGAGGCAGGGGGAGGAAACAAATTAAAACACAACAAAAAAAGGCAGCGGCCGTAACAGTCCCCCAAAACTGTGGGGTGAGTATGTAGGTGAGTGAGCAGGTGTGTATGTCTGTGTAACTCTGTGTGTGCAAAGTGAAAACAAGGTTTTACCTGAACTGCAACTACAGTGGAGGAGGGAGGACACAACCACGCCACCCGAGAGACCAGAAGTCGACAAGGAGGAAACCCGAACCCAGGCCACCAGCAGACCCATGGAGAACCAGAAGAGGGCGGAAGGAAACCTCCCGGCCAGCAAGCCCTGCCCCCTCCCAGCAGGTGACAGAGGGAAGCCCCGGGCGGAGCCCCCATGACCACGGGAGGAGGCAGCCAGGAAACCCACAGTGATGTACCAGGACCCAGCCGAGCACCAGCCACCCGGCATAGCCGATCACGGGGCCAAGAGGTCCACACCCTCCAACCCCCACCCGGCGAGAGGCCAGCCTGCCTGGCGAGACGGGGCAACCCCGACCAGACAACGCCGGCGGGCCGGCACCCGCCCCAATGGAACCAGGAATTCCACAGCCAAAGGCGTGCCCAACTGCAAGGGCAGCAGGGGGAAGCGGAGGCGGGTACGGAGCGCAAGAACCCCCCAACAAGGAGCTACCCAGACAAGCCCAACAGCAAAGAGCACCAAACCCAGGTAAGACAACAGACACTAATTCACACTAACACTTACATACTAACATACACTCACTGTGCTGGGTCGCAGGAGGAACGAGGCTCAAACAAGTGTTAAAATCAAGCACACACAAAATTTCCAACGCAAAATTAATTGCTTAGTTGTCTCCAAAGCTGAAGGGTGCAATGCATGCTTTTGCACCCTCGTAGACCCGGGCCTGCGCGTACCACACGCCGTATGCACGGCGTCGTTTTGACGCAGAACCATAAGAGCCTAACTCAAGGTGAACATACTCAGAGTTGATTGAACTAACTTGTATCCGCTGTTCTGGAACCAAATACTCTGAGTTTCCTATCTCAGGGTAAGGGCCAATCCCAATACACCCCCTACTTTCTACCACTAGCCCTAACTCACTACCCAAAAATACTGCCCTAAAAATCAAGCCACAAATTTTAGGGCCCTTGTAATCTTCCCAGGTTCCTGTCCCAATACACCCACTACCCCTACTTTTCAGCACCACCCCTAAATTTTGCTTGCTACGTCACTGCGTGGTTTACGTTCGGGTACGTAAGCGACTGCGTAGTTACGTTTGCACAAACGTCACATCATATCAGGAAGCCCAGAGCTAAAAGCTGTTTTAATTTCAGCTGTAGCGCTGTTAATATGCCACTTTATTAGCTGTCCCATTCCTAAAATCGTTAAGTGCGCGAGGGCTCCCGGCAGACATTTTGAGCCCTTACTGCTCCCTTCCCGCATCTCCGCAGACTTTTGGAAAGGGAATTACTCACCTGCAAGTATAAATACATATCCCACTGGTGATTTAAATTCAGAAACTGTTGTCCTGTGAGGATTATTCAACGGCCCTATTATTTCCTTTACAAACAGGGAGCTAAAATGTTGTTTTCTTCATCATTTTTTTATTCATAATTTGAGGTTCAATTTCATTTGTTTTCATTTTATATTAGACAAATCCTCAGTTGACCTGCTGGTGTTGAATAAACAAGACTTGCTTTTCTTTAATCTGAGTACAGTGTTTGAATTAAGATTCCATTTGTTAACAGAAATGCATACATGTAAATACTAGCAAGATAGTTTTAGATCCAACACAAACAAGTCAGGCAGTAATTAGTTATTCATTTATTTATGACCACAAAATTTAAACAATTTCAGCAAGTTGAACAAAAACGTTGCAGTAAATAGTAATAATATAACTGTAATATTTAGCTCAGGTTACCATCAATTTATACGCTCTCTTACAAAAATGAAATGACATCATGCTGAAAAATGGAAAGTAATATTAATTGGTCATAACACAGCTGGAATATTTAACTCAGGATACCATCAGTTTACACGCGCTTACAAAAATGAAATTACTCGGTGATTGAGCCTGGCATACTGGATGCGCTGGTATGGGTAGATTGAAAGAAAGACAATGTTAACAAGGAACTAGACAATTTCCTCGCAGAAATTTCGAGAGTGCCACGTGGGCTGCTGCACATTTGTGTACATTATTGCATTTTGCAAGCAATAAAGGTGAAGGACTCACATATCGGCCAATCAGAAGAAGGGCGGGGCTAATTTGCACCAATGAAGGTCAAGGACTCAATACAGAGTCCAATGACACCACCCATGACTCTGTACGTCAAACCATTCAAAAGATATTGGACTATAACATATCGGCCAATCAGAAGAAGGGGCGGGGCTAATTTGCACCAATGAACGTCAAGGACACGAAACTGAGTCCAATGACACCACCCATGACTCTCTATGTCAAACCATTCAAAAGATATTGGACTATAACATATCGGCCAATCAGAAGAAGGGGCGGGGCTAATTTGCATAAATGAAGGTCAAGGACTCAATACCGAGTCCAATGACACCACCCATGACTCTCTATGTCAAACCATTCAAAAGTTATTTGAAGATCACATATCGGCCAATCAGAAGAAGGGGCGGGGCTAATTTGCATAAATGAAGGTCAAGGACTCAATACCGAGTCCAATGACACCACCCATGACTCTCTATGTCAAACCATTCAAAAGATATTGGACTATAACATATCGGCCAATCAGAAGAAGGGGCGGGGCTAATTTGTATATATAATATACAAATGTAAATATTTATATGTATAATAATAATAATATACATATATATCCCATGAACCTGTTCCCAGCAGGACTGGGGATCATCTAAGGTCAAAAGGTCAGGGTTCAGATTTCTCCATTTTCCAGGTTATAGTATATGAAGTCTGTACTGACTGGGTCATGTGACCAGTTCTGGGTCAGTCTAATCAGTCAACAGCTGAGCTCTTGTTGCTAGGGGCAACAACAACCTCGAAATGAGGAAGGTTCCGGACTGGCTGTGAGAAAACCCCAGCTTTCCTCAAATAACTCTGATTTGTGAGAAAACCATAGCTCCTAGCAGAAAAACAAAGACATCGTGAGAGCGACAGAACCCAGCAGATTCTGACATACTTAATTTTATTCAGATATTCCTTAAAATGTGTTAGTAACGGCAGTTCGAAAACAAAAATGAGATTTTTTTGAAGAAAACTTTTTTTTACATTGCAGTCAATGGAGACAGAGGCAGGAATTTGCGTGGCTGTTAGCCCCGCCGTTTAAATTTTGTTCATACCACGCCTGTCAAAGTCACATTTTATGAATCCCAACACCTATGTCTACATTTTGACCAAAAATTATTTGTCCAGCTTTTACGGTTCGGCCTTGAGCTCGAGTTACAAATAAAAAACATGGTCATTTTTTGACTGTTCACTCACTCTAAACAATTAGAACTTCACTCTAGATTTGACAAAAAAGTGATTTCCAGTCCTCGCTTGAGCACTCATATCTTGAAAAGTGTACATTTTAGGAAAAAACAGCTTCAGGTTTGGAGAGAGAAGAGAAGTTTTCCTTCGTTTTGAAGTTTGAATGACAGTTCTACGTGCAAGTATGAGAAAGATACGTGACTCAGAAAAAAGGTGAATTTTGTCTTTTTTCTCCCATCCGCTTTGAATGGCGCCATAGAAATACATGGGGAAATGAGTTCCCCATTAGTTTGGAAATTTGGAAATGTTTTTGCACTTTGTGCAAAAACTATTTGTGCAATCACTCTGAAAATCCACAGGACTGTAGTTAAATTCAGGGCCTACAACTTTCTAAATCGGTTCAGAATTGTTCGAGTAACGGTGTGCGAGTGGTGATGCCCCAAATTTCTCCCAATGCATTCCGGATGGCGCTAAAAGCGCACATTTGTGCACGTTGCGCAAAAACGTGCACGCCAATCGCTAATAAAAGTCATAGCACACGATTCCCGCTTAATACGCACGTTTCTACGTTTTTACTTTTTGCGTTTTCTCAAAGCTGTAGGAGGAGTAGCGAACCGAAATCTGTCCGGAAAATGAATAATAATAAACCCGCAGGATAACATTAGTGCCTCTGGCTTCGCCAGAGGCATTCCTCCTCCTTGCTATTGCATAGCTTTGGAGGAGGAGTGCCTCTTGCTGCAGCCGTGGCACTAAATACATATTGTACTGTGCGCATGTTTAAATTGTGTTCTTTGTTGAATTTTATGCTCCTTTATATAGGCTACCACTTTGTTTTCAAACATCCGTAGGATGATCATTCCCAAACGTATAATACCAGTACGTAACATTTTGATCTGACGTGTTTCCGGTTTCTGCTAAGTGCTGTCCCATTCTTATTTATACCATTTGGAGTCCTCACACCCTCGCACACTTGATCACGTGACGCTGACGTCACTGAAAGTCTGTGAGGGCTCAGGGCTTGAGGGTTTAGGGTGGAGTTTGGGATTGGGGGCTATTTATACCATTTGGAGCCCTCACACCCTCTCACACTTGATCACGTGACGCTGACGTCACTGAAAATATGTGAGGTTTCAGGGTTTGAGGGTTTAGGGTGGAGATTGGGATTCAGCATGCTATTTGGCGGGCTGGTATTACGGTCTAAGGGGTCCTTCTCTGAACACGTGCTCCACGTAACATTACAACACAGTGACAGAAAACTATAACAGATGAAAAGCTGCTGCTATTCATTTATGCTGTTGAGAATTCTGCACTCAAGGTTAAGCCAAATGTATTTTAATTTTCTTATTGATTGTGAGTTTGACTGGTTGTCATTCAACTTTTGAACCTAGTAGGTAAACTACCTCCTTTTGAAGTGAAATGTACTTATTTTTGTTATTGCACTATGCTGCACTTTTTGTTTTAGTTTACAATTTCATGTTTCTACATTTTGTGGCACCAGTTTGTGGCATCAGCATAAGCTTTGTTTTGATCCAATGATGCAGTCAGTGAAAAAAAAATATATAACCATGTTGGAGAGAATGGACAATACATTTTTTTACTTAATTTACTTTACTTTTTTTTACTTTACTTTTTTACTTAATTCATTGCCAAAAAAAAGTGATCGGATCGGGAAAAATCGGGATCGGCAGAAACTCAAACTCAAGTGATCGGGAGCTAAAAAATTCTGATCGGGACGACCCTAATAACAATTAAATATATAAGTTATACAAAAGCCAAAAAGACAGATCGTATAATAGTAAAGTGATAATTGCAATATATAATTGACTCAGAATGCTATAGTTATATAATAGTAGTATAATGTAATGTGATAAATGTTTTCTGTACCCCACAATATCTGTTATGAAAATATTGCACAAGGTTATCGCAGTGTTGCACTATTTGGATGAAATCTGCTTTGTTTAGGTCGTCACGTCCCGGTCCTCCACCCCTGGCTCCGATCCCTCATCAGTGCTGGCTCCGGGACTCTCCTGTGTTTCCATGGAGATGCTCTCTGACCCTGACCTCTTCCTCATCTTCATCATCAGCACCAGCAGCAGGATGACGACAACCAGCAGAACGACGGGAGCGGAGATGACGTGGACTCTGAATGAGTGGAAAGACTCCACCCTCCAGCTCACGTCCAGCCGGTTGTCCAGACTCAGGTGAGACGCTGCACAGGTGTACTTGTGCTTCCTCTGCAGCTCCTCTTCATCCACCATCAGCGTCTTCCTCAGCTGGTAGAGACCGTTGCCGTTGGGCAGCACCGAGCCAACGGTCATTTGGTCCTCGTCCACGGGTTCACCGTCCCGCAGCAGCGTCAGGTTGATGTGGCGAGGGTAGAAGTCTGTGGCCAGACAGGTGATCTGGGCCCCGCCCCCCCCCGGCTGTGATAGGAGGCGTAGTCGAGGTCGAACACGACGCATCACCAGGTGCTTGTTGCTCTCCAGCAGGCGTCGCAGAATCTGGACGCAGAAGGGCAGGTAGACCTCTGAGAAGAACATCTGCATCTGACTCTGCTTCATGGTGTCCAACTGGAAATCCCAACCGTCACCACCGCCGTACAGGAAGTGAGTCGTGTTGTAAAGGATGCTGTCGGCATCATGACCATTTGCTCCATCCCTGAACGTGATGAAATCATGCTGACCGTCTTCTTGGACCTCACAAGCCACCATCCTCTGTTGAACGTAGACGCCTGGAGAGGTCAGGTTCAGCTGTTTTTTGACTATGCCCAACCTCCTCTTCATCTCCATTATACTCTGCAGCACCACACCCAAGGCTACCTGTCCCAGGTCAAGCTCCTCCCCTCTCTCACCTCCAGCACCAACCTTCATCACTCTGTTGGTCTCTGAGTCATAGTACCCCACCTGGACGTCATCCAGCATCAGAACCCCGGAGAACTCTGGGAACTGGGTTGGTCCTGAAATGTAGGTGGCCAACATCCACATCGAGTGCTTTCCAAAGCCTAAAACATTCAGAGAATTATGGGTAAGACACAGCATGAAGATCAACGTGATCATCAGATCAATTCAATTCAATTAAACTCAATTCATTAAAATTTTATTTATATAGCACCTATTACAACAAAAGTTATCTCTAGGATCTTTCCAGAGACCGAGAACATGACCCCCATCATTATTACATAAACATAAACATAGACAATAGCAGGTAAAAAAACCTTAAGCCAAACAGTGGCAAGAAAAACTCCCATTTAGGAGGGAAGAAACCTGGACCAGGACCAGGATCATGGGGCCAGTACACTACCACTAACAGAACTGGTACCAGCAGGGGGCCGGTACACTAACACTAACAGAACTGGTACCAGCAGGGGGCCGGTACACTAACACTAACAGAACTGGTACCAGCAGGGGGCCGGTACACTACCACTAACAGAACTGGCACTAGCAGAGGGCCGATACACTACCACTAACAGAACTGGTACCAGCAGGGGGCCGGTACACTACCACTAACAGAACTGGCACTAGCAGAGGGCCGATACACTACCACTAACAGAACTGGTACCAGCAGGGGGCCGGTACTCTACCACTAACAGAACTGGTACAGGCAGGGGGCCGGTACACTACCACTAACAGAACTGGTACCAGCAGGGGGCCGGTACACTACCACTAACAGAACTGGTACAGGCAGGGGGCCGATACACTACCACTAACAGAACTGGTACAGGCAGGGGGCCGGTACACTACACTAATAGAACTGGTACGGGCAGGGGGCCGGTACACTACCACTAACAAAACTGGCACCAGCAGGATACCGGTACACTACCACTAACAAAACCGGCTTCTCTGATTGCCAGTTCGGGAGTTTTAGACCAAGTGTGAGGCTTTCAAATAAATTATAATCGCATTTAGGTTTACATTGTGTTTGAAGACTGGAGTTATAAATTGGTTACGACTCCTCTGTCTCGGCCCGTGCTTTGAGGAACATGATGATTTAAGTAACCGGGCGGAGTCGATTCATTTAAACTAACATACTCTTCAGGCCCAGACTGGCCATAGGGAGAACTAGAAGTATTCCCGATCCCCCGGTCTAGGATGTGCCTGCTGGCCTGCTGGCCTGCCGCCTGCGGCCCTCCCTCTCTCTTTTTTTTTTACAGGCTGCTGGTGAGCCGGCTATCTGACTTTTTTTCCAAGTCAGAGAGTCAGGCCAGCCCAATCAGAGGCCACTCAGGCCAGGAGCATGTGAGGAGGGCAAGATGATTGGTTTGTTTCGATTAACACCCGCCCCAACAGTCTGTATTAACCAAACATACAGCGTGTGTGTGTGTGTGTGTGTGTGTGTGTGGCGACGGGACCCGGAGAGGAGACGAGTCCAGATGAGGCACATCTTGTAATATTATAATATAATAATATACTAATGTAATATTAAGACTTTATTCTCATAATATTACAACTTTATTCTCATATTATTATGACTTTATTCTGGTCATTTCGAATGATTTTTGTCTTAGTTTGGCCTTAATACTCCGTCGTACGACTGACTCCTGGCCTGAAAAAGTTTCCCAGTTCGGCCCTGAAACTCTTCCTCCTGCAGCTGTTTCTGTTAAACAGAAAAATATCATTCCTGCCCTCTGTAATTAGATTGTTTACTAATAAAGACTTGGATCTTAATGATCATATATTTAGTAATTGGCATCTAATTTTCAGATCAGAAGTTGAAGAAAGTCAGGTGTGTTGTGAATAATCCTCCTTTGGTTTTCTAAAAAAAAAAAAGGTAAAGAAACAAAGAAAAACAGCTGTTTCCAGCAGTATTTGTTACCTGAACTCGTCACCAGGTGGAGGAGCAGAAACCCCGACATCAGCTGGAAAACAAACATATTTATAATACTGCTGGTAAAAACCCGATCGTCTGTTTCTGAGTTCTTAGTTCCTCTTTTAGAGGTGAAAGAAAAGTCAGATAAAAAAAGAGATTTCCTGTCAGAGCACAGTGTCCCCGCCCTGAACCCTCAGCGCAACACAAGCTTCACAAAAGCGGAAAACATATTGAGACAGCATTTCCCGTTTTATTATGGGTTATTGGATAAGAAATGTAACAACAAGTTTATAAGTGCTGTCTTTAAGTCGAGATCGTTTAACGACTATCACAGAGGTTTATATTCTGACACTTCACAGTCTTTAAGTTTGTCTACATTAGAAAAAGCCCACTCAAATTGTATCAAATGGCCCATTCCCCCCAAAGTCAAGGAAACTCATTTTAAATTGATTAATAAAATGTATCCAACCGCTGAATTCTTGAGACATAGGTTTAAATTTGAAGTTGACCCCTGTGTTTTTTGTAATGAATCGGAAGAATCACTTGATCACATGTTTTTATTGTGTCCTGTCTCAAAATTTTTTTGGCATGAAGTAAGAAATTGGCTATCTTTAAAAATGAATGACATTCCAAATTTAGAAATCGTTAACATTATTTTTTATATAAATACTATTGACAAATCAGTGTCTTCTTGGTTAATGTCACTCTCTTACTGGCTAAATACCACATACATTGTTGTAAGTGGAGAAAAATGAAGCCCTCTTTCCATTTTTTTATAAATGATTTCAAAAGTTTTTTGTTTCTTTAAAAAAATATTAAGTCAAATAATTCTGCAAAAAATATCTTTTATTTTAAGTCTCTTTCTGAAATGTCGATGTTATTTGCTTTAAAATGCCTTATTGTTCCTTTGTATTGACTTGTCTATCTTAGATTTGTTTATATGTCTCTTGTTCAAAAACCTCTAAGATGTTCTTTTTTCTTATTATATTTCCTCTACTAGCAGTTTTGTATAAAGTGTGTTTTTCTTGTTTAAAAAGTTATTAAATAAAAAAAAAAAAAAAGCGGAAAACCTGAGTTTCCTGAGAGGAGGAGGATAGGCGTCTGAAAGTTTAACAAGTAAAACACTGAAGTAAGATCAAGTTTATAAATGTCGCTTTTGCTGTTATAAATGAAATATCGTTCACTGTTGTGTTTATGTGAAGAATAAAAGTGGAAACGGCGTTCGTTTATCAAAACTAACGTTCAACAGCCTGAATTATGGTTCTGCGTTGGTGTAACGCGGAACCATAAATCAGCCTTAATTTAGCCATCATGGAGAACTTTAATCTTTTATAATAATATTTATATATAATTAACCTGATCGGACTAAATACCTTTTCTAAATGTCTAATATTGTAGAATAATGCTGGAAGTTCAGGCTTCAGTAGTTCTAAACAAACAGACTAATGTAAAACTTTTATTAGTAATATTAATAAACAAAGAATGTAGAAATATTTGTTTAAATTAGTTAAATACAGAAGATGAATATTATTTTATTTATTTATTTTACTCAGGAAGAAAAACCTAAAACTTTGACCAGTTCATGTTCTGTCTGTTTTGATGAATAAATCTTTATCCTGTTATGAGACAGAAATGTTCCGATTTTAATGCATTTTCAAAATAAAGGTATATTTTGGTAATTTGGTTAAATATTGTGTTTTTCTGCGTTGTACTATAAATCATTCTAAAGGAACCCATCTAAGTATAAAACCCCACACTTTCAGTTGATCATGAATAAATGCAGAATAATAACAGATTTAGACAAAACAGAGACTCCTTCAAAATAAAAGTAAATCCAGTCTTTTCTTTGAGCGTTACAAAGTTTTCCAGAATGAGTGTGTTTGAGCCGCTGAACTTCATCTGAACACTGAAGCAATGGAGAGAAAATGAACCATAAACAGGTTTATGTTTCTTTATTAATCAATAATAATCATAATTCTTAATGAATTAATTCATCAAGAATAACATTTAGACGAGTATAAGCATCTTACAAATTCAATACAATTTTATTACTACGGAACATCGCCAGAATCCGCCCATCTCTCACCGTCCTCTCACCAGGCCAACGTTCCGGGGGCCGTCCTGGGGACTGGGCCGACCGGCGAGACAGCTCCGGGGGACGTCCCCGAGGCCTGGGTCTTGACGCGGGGCCTGGACGGCTTGGTGTGGGGCTTGGCTGGCGTGACGGGGACTCTGGGCGTGACAGGGTGTTTTGGGAGAAAACTCAATTAGGTTCTAGGAGTGGTCGGCTGTACCAAAATGAATCACACACACACCTCGCCTTTGCTATAAGATATGAATACATCTATTAGCAAAAAGCAAGCATTTACATAGAAGACATCCACAAAACTACCAGTTTGCTAGGATAATTTGCCAAGTTATCCCCCGCAAATAGCAGTACACACAAAACCACCAGTTTTCTAGGATAATTTGTCGAGTTATCCCCCGCAAATGGCAGAGCCCACAAAATTACTCGTTTGCTAGGATAAAGTGTCAAGTTATCCCCAGCAAATGGCAGAGCAATATTCCTCACACACAACTAGAAAGGGTTTTTTAAGGCCTCATACTCTTACCTCGACACTGGACTGTAGAGCCGGGGACAGTCCGGATAGAGTAAGCCAAGGAAAAAAAACGCGCCGGGCGTCCTGCACTGACCCACGGCAGACTCTAAATCCGAACTTCCGGCTACCGCGTCTTTATACCTTTCCCTCAGCACCTTGCAGAGGGGGGGGGGGGGGGGAGGCCTATTCGCCCCCCCGTCCGCAAGCTCTCAAAATAAGTTTCGGCTCACACGGGACCAAAATCCCGTACGAACCAGGCTCTTTCTCACAGAACTCATACTTTTCTTTATTTAAATCTTGAAATACAATGAAAAATTAAGATCGAAGGCAACATAAAAATACAGAGATTCCAGCACCAAATTGAAAATAAATAAACAAATGAATATATATAAAGGACAAGACAGTTTAATGTAAATTAAAAAGATAAATAAAAATAAAAACAGCATAATGTGCGAGAGTAAGTTTCATGTTAACAAATTCAGCGATTTACAGATGCCGATGGTTCTTTTGTGCCTTTGTGTTTTTTGATGAGCAGATCGTCCTCATATATTGTTCAAGTTCTTTTTTGAGTATAAAGAGTTCAGGCTTTCTGTGGATGAATTTGCACTAATCTATGTGAAACTTTACTAAAAATAAAGACAGATTTATAAAAAAGAAAGCGTCCTTATCTGTGTTATTGAAAATTATGATAACCAAAAATAACATTCTTATAATAAAGATGAAAATCAGAAAAGACAGAATCAGCAATAATATACTCCAGAATTTATAAGTGAATTCACACGACCAGAATAAGTGAGAATATCGGTGCGTCCGAAATGCCATACTAAACAGTGTATACTAAAAAGTATACTTAAATTCAGCACACTTTTGAATAAATATCTGTAGTGTGCATTAATTTGGACGTACTATCAAGAGCACACACGACACTTCCTGCCGTAGGGAGGGGGGGGAGTTGTTACCATGGTAACCTGTCACAGCAGCAGTAGCAGCTCCGCTCTTTCCCGTTTATTCTGGCGGAAACAAGATGACATTATATAATATTATTAAATACGAATATTATAATATTAATATTATATAATAATATTATTATACTTAATATTATATTTATGACATATATACGTATCACTTAGCAACCAAACACCGCTGTATTGCATTGTGGGAAGTTTCTGTTCGGCTAGTAGTCCATCAATCCACACTAAAAAAATTCTCCAGAATGAGTATGGATATAGTACATACTATTGAGTATGGATAGTACATACTACTGAGTACGTTGTAATGTTTCGGACGCACTAAAAAATCTCGCATACTCATTTTGCATACTCATTAGGGTGGAAGTATGTGATTTCGGACGCAGCCTCTGTCTCAGGCTGCCTTTGGCAAGAAGAACAATTAACATCTATATCATTCTAAAATTTTGATAAATATTGTTTTGCAGGGTAGAATCTGTGTATCAATATAAAAGAGATCTCTTTGACTTTATTTGTTAGAAAAAATCTTTGTGGTAACGACCAAACTTTTGTCCACTCAATATCTGTTTACTGGCTATCAATAATTTGAGCCAGTAAACTGTGGCTGGTGGGATGGAAGTTAAACCAACGTGGCTCTTACTTTGGCATTCGGAAGCTTAGCAGTCTTTCAGTCCAGATCTGATGCTCACAACCTCTGGAACCGTGTCTTCAGGATTCAGGTGTCTGCTCCGGGACTCTCCTGTGTTTCCATGGAGACGCCCTCTGACCCTGACCTCTTCCTCTTCCTCATCTTCATCATCAGCACCAGGACGACGGGAGCAGAGATGACGGACACACACACACACACACACACACACACACACACACACACACACACACACACACACACACACACACACACACACACACACACACACACACACACACACACACACACACACACACACACACACACACACGTATATAATCTGAAGTTTGTGTTTAATGTTTAGTTAGTTGTAGTTTATGTGTAGTTTAGCATCAGAACGTTTCCCAAGTGTTGTTTCACCATCTTTTAACACTTGTGTAAATACATTCTGATTGATTTGAATGAAAGAAGTGTTATGTGTTTATTTTATACATATTTGTTACATTTGCTGGTTGCAAAGGCCTGAGCTCAGACTCCTTCACTGTTACTCTATAGCGCCCCCCCTGGCACGAGGCTGGAAGTATAGAATAACAGCTACTTTCAGACTGATTTTGCTGTTTAGTTATTATTTCCTGATGAGTCAGGTGGTGCCTCGTCTTGATTCATTCATTTTGATAATTAATTTCATCTTTATTAATTATTTATAACTATCATGAGACAATCATTATTATACCACGTGTAGTGGCACTCTGTTCACTCTTATTTGTACCACCTTTTGAGTCAGTCCATAAAAACACTATTTTGGACGCGAGCGATGAGACATGACAACTTTCCTTGGCTTTTAAAGGTTTACTTTAAAAGATTAAAGTAAATTACAAGTCCAACGCCCGGTCAAAAGACTGTAGTTGCTTCCAGATTTCAGACTCAAACTGAAAGTGAAACTTAACTTCTCCTTACATCAAACCACAGTCACAAAATTAAAGTTACATCACGACCTAAAATACAAAACATAGAAAATACTTTATCATGTATCTACACATTGCTAAATTATGAATTTTAGTCGAATGTACACCTTATGAACTATAATGAAATTATCAATTTTTAACTGTTTTAACTAAATTATTAATCATTACCTATCAGGCCCTTACTGGCCCTTACACCACGGTCTGTGTGAATACTCCATTCTGATTGGCTGGCAGGTGTAGGTTATAACTTATAATCTACACCTAGAAAACAAGTTCTGTCAAATTGCCTGATAACTTTAATATCATTGCGCTGGATCAACTGCGAGGTGGTAACCGCGGCAACGGAGATTCAGAGAAGAAGAGCCGGCTACCGCAGGACGGAGACATGAGGGATTTTGTAATTTCTTTTAATTTATTTGGTGAATTTAACAATTTTGATGACTGGGATGCAGAAGAGGAGAGAAAATAAATAGTTGAGCGGAGCTGAGCGGACTAGAATATCTCCCGTTACCAAGGAAACTGAATTGTGGCTTGTTAAAAAACTTTGTAACTTACCAGGTTCCAACGGCTGCAGACGAGAGATTAAATAGTCTCTCAGCTGTGGCTTGTTATAAAACCAATGATTTCAACTGAAAACACATTAAAACATGAATAACTGATTTAATATTTATGTTTTTTGGTAAGTGACCGTGGTATAAGCCATACTTCGCGGGAGCGTGAACCGTCCTCTGCTTCGCTTTGGACGGTTCACGCCCCTGCGTCGTCCATATATTTCTTATTTCTTGCAGCATGTTCAGGTGTTTACAACCCTGATGCTCTCGTAGTCTTCATTGCTGTTTTTGAGAGACTCTGTGGATCAAGTCCAGGTGTTTCTTGGCATCACGCTCAGTTGCACAAGTCTTCAGGTGCTACTTTCTGAACCAGATTTCAGCTGGGTTTGAATATTCCTCTGTATGTGTCGTATGAACAAAACATATATTGCAAACATTATAAACCCTGGATCCAGGGAAGTTGGAATGTTGTGTAAAATGTCAATAAAAACAGAAAACAATGAATCTTTTTCAACCTGGATTCAATTAAATTCACTGCAAAGACAAGAGATGATGTTCAAACTGATGAACTTGATTGATTTATGGCAAATTTTCCCTAATTTTTAATTTGATGCCAGTAGCACCTTCCAGATTGGTTGAGACAGGAGCACTAGGGGACTGGGAATGTTGGGAAATGCTAAAAAACAGGTTTTTGAAACGCTCCACAGGTGAGCAGGTTGACTGAAACCAGGTGAGGTCATGAGGTCATGACTGTAACCAGGTCAGGTCATGATGGAACCAGGTGAATCATTACTGGAACCAGGTGAGGTCATGACTGGAACCAGGTGAGGTCATGATGGAACCAGGTGAGGTCATGACTGGAACCAGGTGAGGTCATGATGGAACCAGGTGAGGTCATGATGGAACCAGGTGAGGTCATGATGGAACCAGGTGAGGTCATGACTGGAACCAGGTGAGGTCATGACTGGAACCAGGTGAGGTCATGACTGGAACCAGGTGAGATCATGACCGAAACCAGGTGTGGTCATGAGGTCATGACTGGAACCAAGTGAGGTCATGACTGGAACCAGGTGAGGTCATGACTGGAACCAGGTGAGGTCATGATGGAACCAGGTGAGGTCATGATGGAACCAGGTGAGGTCATGACTGGGACCAGGTGAGGTCATGATGGAACCAGGTGAGGTCATGATTGGTTATAAAAGGAGCATTACTGAATGAATCACTCGTTCACCAGGACTACGCGAGGGTCACCTTTTTGAGCGACTGTGGGGGCAAACGGTCCGACAGTGTAACAACATTTGTCAACGTACAAATTGGATCTCAATGAATCTGCTGGTCCAGATTCACTTGATCCTTATTTTCTAAAAATTGAGCATGCGCTGACTTATATTTATAATCTTTCTTTTAGCTGCAATGAAATCCCTAGGATCTGGAAAAGTGCATTTGTGTTTCATGGCAAAGATCTTTGAAAAATTTGCAAGTGAGCAGTTGAACGACTTTTTAGAAAACAATATTTTATCTAAACATCAATCTTATTTTCGTAAGAGGCACAGTACCAAGACAGCAGCAATCAAAGTTGTAAGTGACTTTATTGAGGCAATTGACAATAAAAAGTACCGTGCAGCGCTTTTTATCAACTTATCAAAAGCTTTTGATAAAGCAGATAATAGTGTCCTTGCAAAAAGTCTCTTAACGGTGGTTTCTGAACAAGTTGTAGTTTGGTTTTCCAACTACATGTCAGGAACAACAGAATCCGTCTAGGTTGTTGGATCTTCCTCTGCAGTTCTGCCAGCGCAGAAAGGAGTCCCACAAGGTTCAGACGACACAAAAGTCAAATATTTTTTAAATCAGTACTGTGTCGCTTTCATCCTAAACAAGATTCGTATCTGATGTTTCCGGATCTCATCTCATCCGTCTTTGGCGTCTCCGTTATGAGAGTAATCCTCACACATACATACACATAGCCACACATATACATACACATAGCCACACAGATATACTGTACACACACACACACACACACACACACACACACACACACACACACACACACACACACACACACACACACACACACACACACACACACACACACACACACACACACACACACACACACACACAGCCACTCAGACCTTCAGACATATACAGTGGGGAGAACAAGTATTTGATACACTGCTGATTTTGCAGGTTTTCCCACTTGAAAAGCATGTAGAAGTCTGTAATCTTTATCATAGGTACTCTTCAACTGTGAGTGATGGAATATAAAAAAAAATCCAGAAAATCACATTGTATGATTTTTAAGTAATTAATTTGCATTTTATTGCATGATATAAGTATTTGATACATCAGAAAAACAGAACTTAATATTTGGTACAGAAACCTTTGTCTGCAATTACAGAGATCAGACGTTTCCTGTAGTTCTTGACCAGGTTTGCACACACTGCAGCAGGGATTTTGGCCCACTCCTCCATACAGATCTTCTCCGGATCCTTCAGGTTTCGGGGCTGTCGCTGGGCAATACGGACTTTCAGCTCCCTCCAAAGATTTTCTATTGGGTTCAGGTCTGGAGACTGGCTAGGCCACTCCAGGACCTTGAAATGCTTCTTACGGAGCCACTCCTTAGTTACCCTGGCTGTGTGTTTCGGGTCGTTGTCATGCTGGAAGACCCAGCCACGACCCATCTTCAATGCTCTTACTGAGGGAAGGAGGTTGTTGGCCAAGATCTCGCGATACATGGCCCCATCCATCCTCCCCTCAATACGGTGCAGTCGTCCTGTCCCCTTTGCAGAAAAGCATCCCCAAAGAATGATGTTTCCACCTCCATGCTTCACGGTTGGGATGGTGTTCTTGGGGTTGTACTCATCCTTCTTCTTCCTCCAAACACGGCGAATGGAGTTTAGACCAAAAAGCTCTATTTTAGTCTCATCAGACCACATGACCTTCTCCCATTCCTCCTCTGGATCATCCAGATGGTCATTGGCAAACTTCAGACGGGCCTTGACATGCACTGGCTTGAGCAGGGGGACCTTGCGTGCGCTGCAGGATTTTAATCCATGACGGCGTAGTGTGTTACTAATGGTTTTCTTTGAGACTGTGGTCCCAGCTCTCTTCAAGTCATTGACCAGGTCCTGCCGTGTAGTTCTGGGCTGATCCCTCACCTTCCTCATGATCATTGATGCCCCACCAGGTGAGATTTTGCATAGAGCCCCAGACCGAGGGAGATTGACCGTCATCTTGAACTTCTTCCATTTTCTAATAATTGCGCCAACAGTTGTTGCCTTCTCACCAAGCTGCTTGCCTATTGTCCTGTAGCCCATCCCAGCCTTGTGCAGGTCTACAATTTTATCCCTGATGTCCTTACACAGCTCTCTGGTCTTGGCCATTGTGGAGAGGTTGGAGTTTGTTTGATTGAGTGTGTGGACAGGTGTCTTTTATACAGGTAATGAGTTCAAACAGGTGCAGTTAATACAGGTAATGAGTGGAGAACAGGAGGGCTTCTTATAGAAGAACTAACAGGTCTGTGAGAGCCGGAAGTCTTACTGGTTGACAGGTGATCAAATACTTATGTCATGCAATAAAATGCAAATTAATTACTTAAAAATCATACAATGTGATTTTCATTTTTTTTTTTTAGATTCTGTCACTCACAGTTGAAGAGTACCTATGATACAAATTACAGACTTCTACATGCTTTGCAAGTGGGAAAACCTGCAAAATCTGCAGTGTATCAAATACTTGTTCTCCCCACTGTACATATACACACGCACATAGCCACACAGACATATACATACACATACACACACACACATAGACATATACATCCGCTTGTTCACCTGCATGCTTGCTCTGTAGTTTTTGGGGTTAGTTAGTCGCGGTAGCTTGGCTCAGATTGTGGTTGGATCCCGAGACTTGGGACAGTTGCTGCTCGTGTTTTGGCCGGTTCCATGTCGGTTTCGTGTCTATTCTGTTTTCTTCTTTTTTTTTTTGGTTTTCGTTGCAGATTTCCAGTGTTCGACGTGTGCCTCCATGTATGTTCTTGCTTCCTGGTTTGGCAGTGGATGTCCCCCCCCAGCTTAGGTTTTTACCTGCATGGTATTAACCATTAATATGTGTGCAGACAAGGTAAAAAAGAAGAAAAAAAAAGAAAAAGAGATTAATGTCACAATTCTGCACTGGGAGCGGTGCTTATTTGGAGGAAATCTGCTTCGGTGGAGCTGTCACTTCCTGGTCCTCCACCCCTGGCTCCGATCTCTCATCAGTGCTGGCTCCGGGACTCTCCTGTGTTTCCATGGAGATGCCCTCTGACCCTGATCTCTTCCTCTTCCTCATCTTCATCATCAGCACCAGCAGCAGGATGACGACAACCAGCAGGACGACGGGAGCAGAGATGACGTGGACTCTGAATAAGCGGAAAGACTCCGCCCTCCAGCTCACGTCCAGCCGGTTGTCCAGACTCAGGTGAGACGCTGCACAGGTGTACTTGTGCTTCCTCTGCAGCTCTTCTTCATCCACCATCAGCGTCTTCCTCAGCTGGTAGAGACCGTTGCCGTTGGGCAGCACCGAGCCAACGGTCATTTCCTCCTCGTCCACGGGTTCACCGTCCCGCAGCAGCGTCAGGTTGATGTGGCGAGGGTAAAAGTCTGTGGCCAGACAGGTGATCTGGGCCCCGCCCCCCCCCGGCTGTGATAGGAGGCGTAGTCGAGGTCGAACACGGCGCATCACCAGGTGCTTGTTGCTCTCCAGCAGGCGTTGCAGAGTCTGGACGCAGAAGGGCAGGTAGATGTTTGAGAAGACCATCTGCTCGTACAACTGTCTCATGGTGTCCAACCGGAAATCCCAACCGTCACCACCGCCGTACAGGAAGTGGGTCATGTTACAATGGATGCTGTCGGCATCATGACCATTTGCAACATTCCTGACCATGATGAAATCAGGCTGACCGTCTTCCTGGACCTCAAAAACGAACATCCTCTGTTGAACGTAGACGCCTGGAGAGGTCAGGTTCAGCTGTTTTCTGACTATGTCCAACCTCCTCCTCATCTCCATCATACTCTTCAGCAGCATATCCAAGGCTAACTGTCCCAGGTCAAGCTCCTCCCCTCTCTCACCACCAGCACCAACCTTCATCACTTTGTTGGTCTCTGAGTCATAGTACCCCACCTGGATGTCATCCAGCATCAGAACCATGGAGAACTCTGGGAACTGGGTTGGTCCTGAGATGTAGGTGGCCAACCCCCACAGCGAGTGCCCGAAGCCTAAAAAATACAGAGAATTATGGGTAAGACACAACATGAAGATTGAAGTGATCGTCAGATTAGAATTTACAGAGAGGCCAGTTGTGTTGTTAATAGTCCTCCTTCTGGTTCTCTGAAAAGAAACAAGAAATACAGAAATACAGCTGTTTCCAGCAGTATTTGTTACCTGAATTCATCACCAGGTGGAGGAGCAGAGACCCCGACATCAGCTGGAGAACAAACATATTTATTAGACGCTGATCAGTCCCGATCGTCTGTTTCTGTCTCTGTGTCTTTACTGCCTGTTTATTAGAAGGAAGTAGGGCAGATTAAAGGGCTTTAACCAATCAGGATGAAGGAGAACATGGAGGCGTTTGCAGTCAGACAGGTTATACTCCTACCTGAACTCACAGCATGAGGAAACAAAGTACATCCCGTCGGTCAGGTTTGTTCCTGCAGGTCCAGTGTTCAGGGGAACTTCTGAGGCTCATTCAGAAAACTGGTTGAACTATTATAATAATAATAATAATAATAATAATAATAATAATAATAATAATAATAATAATAATAATAATAAATTTAATTTATAACGCACTTTCCATTCGAGAATCTCAAAGTGCTACAAGAAAGAAAAAAAAAGAAAAAATAGAAAAATAAAATAAAATCATTTATCGTAGCTGGCATATGCTTTCTTAAAAAGGTGGGTTTTGAGCCCTCTCTTAAAAGTGTCAACTGTCTGTGGTTCTCTCAGGTGGGTGGGGAGGGTGTTCCACAGTTTAGGGGCAACGGAGCAGAAGGCCCGGCCACCCATAGTGACCAGCTTAGTCTTGGTGGGTTTGAGGAGGTGGTTGTTTGCTGAACGGGTGCGAGTGGGGGGCTGAGGATGGATCAGCTCCTTGAGGTAAGGAGGTGCGTTGCCGTGGATGCATTGGTAGGTGAGTAGGGAGATCTTGTATTCAGTCCGGGAGGAGATGGGGAGCCAGTGCAGTGAGTGGAGGATGGGAGTGATGTGGTCATATTTGCGCACTCTCATCAGGATCCTAGCAGCACTGTTCTGAATGTATTGAAGCTTTTTGAGGCTCTTGCTTGGGATCCCGATGAGAAGTGCGTTGCAGTAGTCTAGCCTGGAGGAGACGAAGGCGTGGACCAGTTTTTCTGCATCTTTCAGGGATAGGATGGGGCGGAGTTTGGCTATGTTTTTGAGGTGGAAGAAGGATGTTTGACGGAGGTGATTGATGTGGGCCTCATAGTTGAGGTGGGGGTCCATTCTGACACCTAGGTTGGTGATGACGGATGACAGAGGGATATCCTGGCCAGAAAAGGTGATGCAGGTGATGGGAGATGACTTGACCTGGTGTGGGGTGCCGATGAGCATGGCTTCTGTTTTGCCGCTGTTGAGTTGTAGGAAGTTCTGTTTCATCCACGCCTTGATCTCCTCCAGGCAGATTATCAACGATATAACTATTAGCCTTCTTTTTACGTGTTTGTGTTGTCTTCCAAGATCAGACATCAGACTCCAGAGATCACAGAGGTCTGTAAAAGACTTACTAGTGACCAGGAGCCCGACATCAACCACTGCCACGCATTAAACCCCCAGGTTTCCGAGGAGTGTTTTTGTCCTGGAGAAGATTGTTAAGTTGGGATACTACATGGGTCACGTTATAACTAACATCTGGGAGGATTGTGCAACACGTTTCTCCAATAACGTGACAAACACCCCCCCGGGCCACTAAGACTTCATCTAAGGCTATTCTATTCTGTAATGCAAAAGCTACATCATCAATATGATGAGC
This sequence comes from Cololabis saira, assembly GCF_033807715.1. NCBI lineage: Eukaryota > Metazoa > Chordata > Actinopteri > Beloniformes > Belonidae > Cololabis > Cololabis saira. Next base: position 51,966,419 of record NC_084589.1, read on the forward strand.
CAAGTTAACCGTTAACCAGGGAACGAGACCCCCAAGGAATTTCACCCCCGTTGAAATATGATGAGTGTGTCTGGAAAGGTCACGAAACTGGAGTGCTGGGAAAAAAAATTGGGGGTAATTAGGGCAATGGTACGACCGCTGCAAGTCTGAAATGAGAGAAACAGAGGAAAACACACAATGGGCACACAAGCCTTTGGAATCTGCAAGAGAGGAAACAAAAACAGTAACCATTCCAGGTCTCTAAAACTAAATCAAGACTAGGCTAATGCGATTATCCGTCCCCGAAACTATGGGGTGAGTATGTATGTGAGTGAGCAGGTGTGTATGTCTGTGTAACTGTGTGTGTGCAAAGTGAAAACAAGGTTTTACCTGAACTGCAACTACAGTGGAGGAGGGAGGGCACAACCACGCCACCCGAGAGACCAGAAGTTGACAAGGAAGAAACCCGAACCCAGGCCACCAGCAGCCCCACGGAGGACTAGAAGAGGGCAGGAGGAAACCTCCCGGCCAGCAAGCCCCGCCCCCTCCCAGCAGGTGACAGAGGGAAGCCCCGCCCCCTCCCAGCAGGTGACAGAGGGAAGCCCCGGGCGGAGCCCCTGCGACCACGGGAGGAGGCAGCCAGGAAACCCACGGTGATGGACCAGGACCAAGCCGAGCACCAGCCACCCAGCATGGGCCGATCACGGGGCCAGGAGTTCCACACCCTCCAGGCCCACAACCCCCACCCGGCGAGAGGCCAGCCAGCCTGGAGAGACGGGGCCACCCCAACCAGACGACGCCGGCGGGCCGGCACCCACCCCAATGGAAGCGGGAATCCCAAAGCTAAAGGTGTGCCCAACTGTAAGGGCAGCAGAGGGAAGCGGAGACGGGCACGGAACGTGAGAACCCCCCAACAAGGAGCCACCCAGACAAGCCCAACAGCAAAGGGCCTCAAACCCAGGTTAGACAACAGACACTTATTCACACAGACACTAACATACTAACATACACTCACTGTGCCGGGTCGCAGGAGGAACGAGGCTCAAACAAGTGTTAAAATATAGCACACACAAAATTTACAGCGCAAAATTCATTGCTTAGTTCTCTACTGTACAAAGCTAATATGTTTTTAAGACATTCAAGGCCTGTTTAAAATATACATTAAATGCCATAATAGGTCCCCTTTAAATCAAATTAAATTATATAATCAACCAATCAGATTTTATTCGCGCCAGGCTGCATGCACTAATAAACAGAGAGATTTATTCTGAGATTAAAGCCCTCGTATCCAGTAAAATTCAGGCGAGTGAGGTTACGTGGGCTGTGAGTCAGTGTTCTTTTACTGTGATATTTTATTGGCTCCAGCGACAAGTCACACACACATGTGCACAGAATTAAGACAGTGGTCTCACGTGAGCATCTGATTTGCTTTGCAGACGACGCCGGACACACTAACCACGGGCGGCAGTAGCTCAGGTGGTAGAGCGGGTCGTCCAATGATCCGAAGGTCGGCGGTTCGAATCCCGCTCTGTCCCAGTTACTGTCGTAGTGTCCTTGGGCAAGACACCTTACCCACCTTGCCCCGTGTGAATGTGTATGAATGTGTATGAATGTTGGTGGTGGTCGGAGGGGCCGTTAGGCGCGATATGGCAGCCACGCTTCCGTCAGTCTGCCCCAGGGCAGCTGTGGCTACAGATGTAGCTTACCATCACCAGAGAGAATGTGTATGGATGAATAATGATCTCTGTAAAGCGCTCTGGGTGCCTTGAAGGGCGCTATATCATTCATGTCATTATTATTCAAGTCATTATTATTATTAACCAGAGCCCTGCTTGTAATTCTGAGATTTATAACAAAAATATTTGTTAAAAATAAAGGATGTTTTATAAAAATGGGAAAATATTTCCACATGATCTTGGCATGATGTGCCACGATTCGGCTTCATTTAAGCTCTCTTACTTAAAAATACAATTTCATGAAAAATTATTCTTGAACTCCACACTTACATAGAAGTAATAAATCCCACAAATCAACACTCACGTAAACACAGCTTAACAATGATTGAAATATATCAAATAATAACTGAACATTATAATTCACGGACGTTGGAGCCTTTTCTACAGTTCAGATAAAAGTTTGCAGCTTGTAACACACCTGTCTCAGTTGTATCTATCATTTATTACACAGTAATTTACGTGAAGTTGTGGGGGACTAAACACCGCCACCCCCCTTTCCAAAAGCATCACACACCAGAGCCCTGCTTAATCCTCGAGATTTATAAATCTAAAAATATAAAATATAAATATAAAATATAAAAATCTACGATGTTGTATAAAAAATTGAAAATATTTCCACATGATCTTGGCATGATGCACCACAATTTTAGTTAATTTAAACTCTCTTGCCTAAAAACATAATTTCATAAAAAATTATTAACTCCACAATTCAAGAAAAAATCCCTATAAATCAGCTGTTGGACCTAGATCACCGAAATCGACAGGTTGTATTTACACCACGATAATAAGCATCTATGCAGTTTGAAGCTCTGGAAGCCAGTGTAGTGATTTCATGACCGGTGTAATGTGGTCCAGTTTCCTGGTGTAATATGGTCCAGTTTCCTGGTGTAATGTGGTCCAGTTTCCTGGTGTAATATGGTCCAGTTTCCTGGTGTAATATGGTCCAGTTTCCTGGTGTAATGTGGTCCAGTTTCCTGGTGTAATATGGTCCAGTTTCCTGGTGTAGTGTGGTCCAGTTTCCTGGTGTTTGTAAGGACTCTGGCGGCAGCGTTCTGGATCAAAACTGCGAAACCACGCCCACAACCAGCTCTCTCCGCCGGCTCGAGCTCCGCAATTGATTAGAAGCAGTGGCTGTTTGAACAGCGAGGGAGAGTAGAAATGAGATTTTGCATCGACATTTACCCTCATAAAAGGATCAGTTCCCACAGCACGGACCCGGCAACTGCACACGAGTCAGCGGTAAGTTCCTTTTTTTTAATGTTATTTATATTTGTATGATCTTTGCGTGGGCTAAGTATTTAGCTTAGCTCCGGAGCCCCGGCGCCGCATACGGAGCTGCCGGAGCTGCTCACGGACCGGCCCGGCTCCAGTGTTCCCTAACGGAGCCACTCAGTCGTTAGGTAAATTAGTAATACATTTTTTCTGTCTGGTTTCAGATCTTCCAAGCACCTGAAGCTGTTCAACGACACCTTCAGAAAACGCACGGTCCTTCCTTGAGCCAGCAATAGTGCATAAATGTTATTTATATACAACTCATATTTTATTTTTTTAACAATAAAGTTGTCATTTGTGAAAATTCAGTGTTGTGATTTATTTACAGTTAACATGATTCATTTGTCTTGTAACATAAGAAATGATGAGAAATCTTCCTGTGTGAAGACGAGGTGACTAAAGGCTGATTTATGGTTCTGCGTTTCACCAACGCAGAGCCTACGGCGTAGGTACGCGTCGATTTAACGCAGAACCGTAAATCAGGCTTTAAGATCCGTTTACAGTGTGTAACTGAATGAGAGCGTCCGACTATCAGGTCGAGCTGCGTGACATCGGACGCTCTCTGTCCAAACTGAAACTGTTAAACTCGCGGCCAGTTAGGACAGTCTAATACAAAAAAAATAAAGCCATGGAATTGATTTTGTCGCAGAAGCTTCTCGCATGGGACGACGCAGCCGGCTGCTCTGGCCGGAGCGAGGCTTATTCTCCTCCCCTCCTACACGTCATTCAAGCAGCCAATCAGCGCAGAGCCTCACTATCATAGCCCCCCCCGCCCTGAAAATGAAGCACAGAAAAAGGCTTTAGAAGCAGAAAAAATAAAAACATGGCCCAGAGACTGAATTTCTGATTTATGTAGAAAAAACAAGCTTTAGATTGTTTTTAAGACATTCAAGGCCTGTTTAAAATATACATTAAATGCCATAATATGTCCCCTTTAAGACTTTGATGAGTACAGTCTCAGTGCTGTGGTGTGGCCGAAATCCAGACTGAAAAGTGTTAAAACGATTGTTTTGCATTATAAAAACATGGATTTGAAAACAATCTTTTCAACGATTTTCCCCAAAAATGGCAGATTTGATATTGGCCTATAGTTACTAAGTGATGTAGCATCCAGATTTGATTTTTTTTTAAGAGGTTTTATTACTGCAGTTTTCAAGGCCTTGGGAAACTGGCCTGTTTGAAGAAAATTATTTATTATCTGCAATACATTATCTTGTCTACAAGATATCTTCTACATCTTAGGAAGGGATTAGATGGTGTTGCGATGGCTTCCAGTGCAACTGTGAGAAACCTTGGCGTTATTTTCGATCAGGATTTGTCGTTTAAACCATATGTCAATCAGGTTTGTAAAATAGCCTTTTTCCATCTCCGTAATATTGCAAAGATTAGGAAAATCCTCTCGCAGAGTGATGCAGAAAAACTAGTTCATGCGTTTGTATCTTCTAGACTAGATTACTGTAATGTGTTGTTAGCAAGATGTCCAAGTAATTTGCTGAATAGGCTCCAGCTGATCCAAAATGCAGCAGCACGAGTACTGACAGGAATTAGCAGGAGAGACCACATCTCTCCAGTGTTAGCGTCGCTCCATTGGTTACCCGTAAAATTCAGAATCCAATTTAAAATTTTATTACTTGCGTATAAAGCCCAAAACGGCTTAGCTCTGCATTATTTACAAGACCTGATAGTGCCTTATGTTCCTGTCAGAGCTCTCCGTTCTCAGAGTGCAGGTTTACTCGTAGTTCCTAGAGTATCTAAATGTAGATTTGGAGGGCGGGCGTTCTGCTATCAGGCACCACTACTATGGAACCAACTTCCAATCTGGGTTAAGGAGGCTGACACCACCTCCACCTTTAAAACTAAACTTAAAACATTTCTGTTTAGTAAAGCCTATAGTTAGTGTTTAGTAAACCTCTAGCTGGTGTTGGTAAATCTCTAGGTAGTGTAAACTTTAGTGTGTCAGAGTCGCTCCTGTAGTTTCTTGTGCTGCCCCCCCCCTTCTCCTCCCTTTTCTGTCTTTTGTCCATGTTGCAGCATCCTTTGCCGGACACCGGAACCTGCAGGTGGTCATGGGTGGCTTGTAGCTTGCATTACGGAGCACAAGTCTTTCCCCGACCCTGCACCCCAACCTGGGACTTGCTGATTGGGCAGGAGCTTCGGGAGCTGCATGCTGGCCTGCGGTCCCCACCCCCGGTCATCCCGTTGCTGCTTCCACCTGCCTGCTGTGCTGTTGCCGTCCCTGACCCACCAGTCTGGCCCTCGGCAGGAGGGTCCCCCCTGATGAGCCTGGTCCTGCTCAAGGTTTCTTCCTCCTAAAGGGGAGTTTTTCTTGCCACTGTTTGGCTTAAGGTTTTTCTCCCACTAGGGGAGTTTTTACCTGCCATTGTTTATGTAATAATTGCTCGGGGGTCATGTTCTGGGTATGGGTCTCTGTAAAGCGTCTAGAGACAACTCTGTTGTATTAGACGCTATATAAATAAAATTGAATTGAATTGAATTGAATACATCCGGAGCTATGCAGTTAAAAAGTATTTAAAAAAGTTTGAAGGCAGAATATCAAGACAGCATGTTGTGTGCTTTAATTTTGAAACCGTTCCGTTAGGGTAAAGTCCAGAATCAATAAAGAATCAATAAAGATGATTCTGATAACGCTGGTGCCAACACGTTGCAATGCATGAGTTTTACACTCACACTACCATTTGGAGGGAAATTATATTATTTTATCCACACAGCACACAATCCTTTGTTTATCACACATACAGACACAAAGAAAAAGAACCACCGAACGGTGTTTTGGTAATTATAACATCTGTTTGCCCTATCTCTTCCTCTAACAGTCCTAAACACTCCTACAGTGCAATGCTTTATTTTAAAGTAGCCATTGCTACTCGTCCTGATTAGTTTAAAGGCACAACCGTTGGTTTAAAGCCACCTGGTCCGGGACCAGGTCTAGCAGCTTCTTCTAAAACCGTTCTTCCACCAGCCACTGGTGGGCAACTGAAACCCGTTCAGTCCTACGAGTGTGGATTTCCAAGGAATAACCTGCTCTAAGCAAACAAGTTCTGAAATACCCCGGGCACCTGCCGGGTCGCAGGAGGAAGGAGGCCCAAACAAGTGTTAAAATAAAGGATGCCAAAATGCTAAAGACCCACAATATTCAACACCAAACTGCACAGAAATGCTTATTTCTTTAGACAGCTAATATGACAGCAACACATTAAGCACTACATTTTCAGGTCAGAGTCTAAAAAAACCCAGTTTAAAGAGCTCCACAGTCTCCTCACTCGACTCTTTAAAGAGTCAAACAGTCGGGATAACACTCAGTCATTAAATCTACTCAACCTTCCTTCTCTCAGTCATTAAACAATTTAGAATTAAATAAATGAAACTGTCTCACCCAGAAATCCCCAGTTTCTTCAGGACACCGGCCCTGCACCCCCACGCCCAGAGCGGTACATCAGGTCCACATCCACGCGAGGTGTTGGCAGTAGTCTGATGGTCCTGGTTGCACAGATGATGTCCGACAAAATGTTGTGGAAAAACCTATAAACGCTCTTTAATATGTTCTTTCAAAACAAAGTGAATAACTGGAAACTAATTTACCAAGAATAAGACTTGAGAGATGATCCAGATTTCAGTAGATTTTATTTAAGCTATTGCAAGGAAAGGGGTCACAACATACACCAGGCGTCTCGATGCAGAATGACAATGAAAAATAGCAAGCATAATAATTTTAAAGCATAAATGATGATTAATTCTTATGATTCAGAAAAAGGGAGCTAATCTTCTATGGACAAAGTATGAATCTGCAGACTAGGCTACATTTGCTCCTCACAGTAGTTTTGGTTTAATAAAGTGGCGAATGCTAAATTTTCCACCACTCTATCATCCGTCTTTGGCGTCTCCGTTATGAGATTAATGTCACAATTATGCACTGGGGGCGGGGTTTATTTGGAAGAAAAGTTTTTCAGTGGAGCCGTCACGTCCCGGTCCTCCACCCCTGGCTCCGATCCCTCATGAAGTGCTTCCTCTGACCCTGACCTCTTCCTCATCTTCATCATCATCAGCACCAGCAGCAGGATGACGACAACCAGCAGGAGGACGACGGGAGCAGAGATGACGTGGAGTCTGAATGAGCGGAAAGACTCGGCCCTCCAGCTCACATCCAGCCGGTTGTCCAGACTCAGGTGAGACGCTGCACAGGTGTACTTGTGCTTCCTCTGCAGCTCCTCTTCATCCACCATCAGCGTCTTCCTCAGCTGGTAGAGACCGTTGCCGTTGGGCAGCACCGAGCCAACGGTCATTTGGTCCTCGTCCACGGGTTCACCGTCCCGCAGCAGCGTCAGGTTGATGTGGCGAGGGTAGAAGTCTGTGGCCAGACAGGTGATCTGGGCCCCGCCCCCCCCCGGCTGTGATAGGAGGCGTAGTCGAGGTCGAACACGACGCATCACCAGGTGCTTGTTGCTCTCCAGCAGGTGTCCCATAGTCCGGGCACATAAGGGCTGGTAGAAGTTTGAAAAACGCATCTGCTCGTACATCTGCACCATGGTGTCCCAGTGGAAATCCCAACCGTCACCACCACCGTACAGGAAGTGGGTCTTGTTATACTGCACGCTGTCCGCATCATGACCATTCACACCATCCCTGGACATGATGAAATCAGGCTGACCGTCTTCCTGGACCTCACAAGCCCACATCCTCTGTATAACGTAGACGCCTGGAGAGGTCAGGTTTAGCTGTTTTCTGCCTATGTCCAACCTCCTCCTCATACTCATCATCTGGTTCTGCAGCACATTCAAGGCCAACGGTCCCAGGTCAAGCTCCGCCCATTTCTCCCCTCCACCACCAACCTTTATCAGTCGGCTTGTGTTTGAGTCATAGTACCCCACCTGGATGTCATCCAGCATCAGAACCATGGAGAACTCTGGGAACTGGGTTGGTCCTGAGATGTAGGTGAACAACCCCCACAACGAGTGCCCAGAGCCTGAAAAATACAGAGAATTATGGGTAAGACACAACATAAAGCTCGACGTGATCGTCAGATCAGAAGCTGCAGGGAAGTCAGGTGTGTTCTGATTAGTCCTCCTTCTGTTGTTCTGGAAATAAATAAATAAATAAAGAAACACAGCTGTTTCCAGCAGTAATTGTTACCTGAACTCATCACAAGGGGGAGGAGCAGAGACCCCGACATCAGCTGGAGAAAAAACATAGCGATTACTCCTCTGATCAGTCCTGATCAACTGTTTCTTCCTGTTCTGCTCTACTTTTGGCTTGTTGCGCAGCTCGACCAACCAGCACTCTGCATCCTGGTGTCTCCGGACTCTGACCAATCAGAAACATGGAAGAACAGTAGGCGGTTCCAGACGGGACCATCAGGTGTGAGGGATCAACGTCCAACCAGTCAGGTGATCCTGCAGGACTCCACCCTTCACCTGGAAATCACCTGAGGCTGAAGGTCCAAACTCCAACTTCTCTTTATTTTCCTCCAGACATAGGCCGACTGATAAAGGTTGGTGCTGGAGGGAAGAAACGGGCTGAGCTTGATCTGGGACAGGTAGCTTTGAATGTGGTGCAGTACATTATAATGGAGATGAGGTCGAGGTTGGACATAGTCTGAAAACAGCTGAACCTGACCTCTGCAGGCGTCTACGTTCAACAGAGGATGTCAGTTTGTGAGGTCCAGGAAGACGGTTGTAGAGGAATTGTTTTTATGTATGTATTGTTGGACCACACCCAGTGATCATGTGGACTGTTATAAATGTATATGAACTTTTCAGGATTATGAATTCCAAGTGAAAGCCAGACTTTGGTTTCGTCCTGGGGCCAGAGTTTTTATGACTGCATGACTCCAGACTAGAGAACAGACCCCCTGGGTTTACGACACCTGGGAGGGGGGTCAGACCCATAAGCCCCACAAAATCAGCAGGGTTCCTGGAGGAACAAAGGAAAAGACAACGCAAAGGGACCAGAGAACAGACCCCCTGGGGTTACGACCCCAGGGGGGGTTCAGACGCAGTGGAGCCCCCAGGAAACCAGTGGAGGGTCCTGAAAGGGGGGGGGACTGTCCCTCACAGTAAAACCGCCCCCAAGCCCAAAAGCGGGGAGCACCCAATCATCTGGCCAGGGGCTGGTGACGTCACGCAGCCTGCGGAACTCAAACTCCTGTCCTGCCGAGCGCTCTTTCTCTCTCCCTCAGCCAGCGGACCGGACAAGACGTGCCTGCCGACCGAGGCAGCCACGGCCGCATCTACCCATTTATTCCTGAGCGCTGCGACGGGACGGGGGGGTGGGGGGGGGGGGGGGGGTGGGGGGGGGGGGGGGGGGGTGGGGGGGGTGTCGTAAGACCCGTTACCACGGAGCGCACTGCGCTCCCTACTTTCTCTCCTTTCTAATTTCTGATCCTCCGGTCAGTCTGCCAGCTCAGCCCGAGGAGCACCCAGCCACCTGTGTCCGTGAGGCCCACGCGCTCATCAGCCCGGACGGGAGCCCGCACGTCTGACGAGTGGACCGGACCCCCGCGCGCACCGAGACGCAGTGATAGGCTCCGTTGACCAGGGCGGGATCGCCCGGGTGCTGCACGCTGCACCCCTGTCTTTTTATTTCTTCAGAGTCGAAGGAGAAGAGAGAGAGACGAGAGACTGCTGGGACTGAAAGCCGAGAGAAACGAGGCCGCATCGGACTGGAACCCCCGACAGAACCCGCAGCCCAGATCCAGAATCCAAGGGAGACGTGAGGCTTTGTTTGGGCGATCAGTCAGTTAGAACGGTGTAAAAGCTGAACTTATGTTTAATGAGATTACCGTATGCGTATTACTGTACGTTATCATTATTGTGTTCGTTATTGTGTTCATTATTGCTTTGACTCCTTTACCTTCCATGCATTTAACATTTAACTTTCATTTCATTTTTATTGATTGTTGTTTTTCTTAATTAATGGTTTTATAATACGTAGTGTGCCATCAGAATTATTTGGGGTGTTGCGTTTATCATCTTTTGACACCTGTATGGAAATAAATTCTGATTGATTTTTAATGAGTGGTTTTTGTTGTTTCATGCAATTTGGTCACAATTGATTTGTTTGACAGAGCCTAGAGTTCGGATTTCACGCCTTCAATTGTTATTCTGTAAGTGATAGTAAGATTTACTGTTATGCAGGATAATCCTAATCATATGAGACTGATTTTCTGCTGTTTAGTTATCATTTTTCCCTGGATTAAGGCCCCGGGGTGGTGCCCCTACGAGAATTATTATCATTTTGGTAATTCAATTTGATAAATAGTCAACTTTATTAATTATTAATAATTCTTTAATAGAATTATCATTAGCCTTCGATAACTGATCAGCTTAGTTACCTGAGTTGCACAACAGTATAATCATTTGGTTGAAATCCAACACTGGGAACCATCTACTTCAAAATTATTGCTATATGAACTTTAAGATAAGGGAGGAAGAAAAAGGGACAGTGCGCATCTCTCCGGCATGTGTGCCCCTGAGGGACACAGGTGTGGGTGTGTGTCTCTCTCTGTGACCCTCCCTCCGTCTCTGTCTGTGTGTGTGTGTGTGTGTGTGTGTGTGTGTGTGTGTGTGTGTGTGTGTGTGTGTGTGTGTGTGTGTGTGTGTGTGTGTGTGTCTTTCCTCCCCATCTGCATCTCTCTTGTAGTGGAGAGAGAGTGACAGTTTTGTATAATCGTTGTTGTTTTTAAAGCTTTGGTGTCCATAAAGAATCACTGCAACTCTATGCAAAGGAATGTGTGTGCTATAAAGTATCTGCTTGTATTTGTTCAGATTGGAGGGAAACACATGCATGGGCCTCTTGCAAAGAGGCCTCACTCTGTGTATGTGCAATCTCCCCTTTCTTGGATACAAGGAGCGTCATACATCACACCAGGTGTCTAGTTGTAGCTTTTGTTTGAACAATTTACACCAAGATTAGTAATAAACAAGTGTCTCTCGGGGAATCCTCCCTATGAGGGCCAAAACGATCTCCAGATTTTGAGCAATGAGACGAGACGTGGGAGACAGCACCTATGGTGGTAAAAAAGACGCTGGGGAGGGTGGATAGTGTTGTAAGAAATTGAAGGATTTATTGCTGTACCACTGGCCGAATTGACATGAGGAGAAGTTTTGAGGGATACTGTTGGATACAGGGGCGTGGCCCCCAGATCCTTCAAAAGTATATAGGAAGAATGGAAATCTACTAAGTTTTAGAGTCGGCACCGGGACCATGCCGGCTCTCCTGTGTATGGGTGCTGATTGTAATCCTTGCAATAAAGACCTGCACAGTATTTGAACGGAACACCAGCTGAAACTTTGACTCCAGTGTTTTTCTTCAAGTCCATGGATGAAGGAAAAACTTGTGACCATGTGGGGTAAGAAAAAACTTAGATTTATTGTGGAGGTCCCGAAAAGGATTTTCTCTACACGGTCAGCCTGATTTCATCATGTTAAGGGATGGAGCAAATGGTCATGATGCCGACAGCATCCATTGTAACACGACTCACTTCCTGTACGGCGGTGGTGACGGTTGGGAGTTCCAGTTGCACAGCATGAAGTACACATACATGCAGATGATTTACACAAACATCTACCAGCCCTTATGTGCCCGGACTCTGCAACACCTGCTGGAGAGCAACAAGCTCCTGGTGATGCGTCGTGTTCGACCTCGACTACGCCTCCTATCACAGCCGGGGGGGGGGCGGGGCCCAGATCACCTGTCTGGCCACAGACTTCTACCCTCGCCACATCAACCTGACGCTGCTTCGGGACGGTGAACCCGTCGACAAGGAGGAAATGAGAGTTGGCTCAGTGCTGCCCAACGGCAACGGTCTCTACCAGCTGAGGAACACGCTGATGGTGGATGAAGAGGAGCTGCAGAGGAAGCACAAGTACACCTGTGCAGCGTCTCACCTGAGTCTGGACAACCGGCTGGACGTGAGCTGGAGGGCAGAGTCTTTCCGCTCATTCAGAGTCCACGTCATCTCTGCTCCCATCGTCCTGCTGGTTGTCGTCATCCTGCTGCTGGTGCTGATGATGATGAAGATGAGGAAGAGGTCAGGGTCAGAGGGCATCTCCATGGAAACACAGGAGAGTCCTGGTGCCAGCACTGATGATATATATATATATATATATATATATATATATATATATATATATATATATGCCTATATCTGTCTCCGCCCCACGCCTATGGAACTCTCTACCTGACTACGTCAGGAATGCACCTTCTGTGGAGTCCTTTAAAACGGGCCTTAAAACACTTTTTTACAAGCAGGCTTTCCCCTGAACTCTTCCCTTGACTCCTTTTATTCCCATATTTTTTAAATTTATTTGTTATCTTTTTGCTGCCCAGAATTTTTTATCTTACTAGTAGCTAGGTTTTGTCTTAGTTTCTTAGTCTTGTTTTTAGTCTTCTTTGTAAAGCTCTCTGAGATCTGTCGCTTCAGGTGAAAAGCTCTATATAAATTGAAATTATTATTATATATATATATATATTTATATATATATTTATATGTTTTTCCACAACATTTTGTCGGACATCGTCTGTGAAACCAGGACCAGCAGACTACTGCCAACATCACCTCGCGTGGATGTGGACCTGATGTACCGCTCTGGGCGTGGGGGTGCAGGGCCGGTGTCCTGAAGAAACTGGGTTTTTTTTGGGTGAGACAGTTTCATTTATTTAATCCTAAATTGTTTAATAACTGAGATGATGGAAGGAAGGTTGAGTAGATTTAATGACTGAGTGTTATCTTGACTTGACAGTAAGGAGACTATGGAGCTCTTTAAACTGGGTTTTTGAAACTTTGACCTGAGAATTTTTGTGTGTGCTTTATTTTAACACTTGTTTGGGCCTCCTTCCTCCTGCGACCCGGCAGGTGCCTGGACTATTTCAGAACTTGTTTGCTTAGAGCAGGTTATTCCTTGGAAATCCACACTAGTAGGACTGAACGGGTTTCAGTTGCCCACCAGTGGCTGGTGGAAGAACAGCTTTAGGGGTAACTGCTAAACCTGGTCCCGGACCAGGCGGTTTTAAACCAATGGTTGTGCCTTTAAACTAATCAGGATGTAGCGATACTTTACGGAGGATGGTGAGTGTTTAGGACTGTCACAGGAAGCGATAGGGCAAACAGATAATATATTATTATATTTATAATTATAGTTATAATTACCAAAACACCGTTGGGTGGTTCTTTTTTTTTTACTCTGTATGCGTGATAAAAAAAAGGATTGTGTGCTGTGTGAATAAAATAATATAATTTCCCTCCAAATGGTAGTCTGAGTGTAAAACCACCAGCGTTATCAGAATCATCTTTATTGGTTCTTTATTGATCCTCGGCTTTACATGGGTGGAATCTGACAGGAGCCTGTTGATTCCTGGTTGCTCTTAAACTGACAGCGAGTGCCTGGGCTTCCTGTGGAAGAAAAAAAAACAAGGAAAGAATCTAAGACATATCAGTAATTTTGATAAATTTCACCTCTGGGATTGATCGTTGAGTTGTTCTGACCGTTGTGCTGCAGAACTGATAAGCTGATCCCATCAACCTGAAGGGTGACATGGAAGAATTGTGGGATGTTGTTTTAAAAATCCAACGAATATTGATTAGTTTTTGTCTCTGTAGTTGTACTTTTGGGAGGATGATTTCTTCTAAATGAACAGTGACTGTGTTTTGTTGTATCCGACAGAACGGAGATTCATCCAAGATCTGCAAGTGGTTTATGAAGCTGTTTTAGTTCTCCTTCTGTGCCTAATTTGACCACCATTGTGACACAGATTCCTAGTTCAGCAGAATATATTTCAGTGTTCCTGTGGATCCTGATAGTCGGTTTAGGTTTGCATTTAACTTGAAAGGTGAACATTGGACTTTCACTCGTCTGTGCCAAGGTTACTGTGAATCACCTACCATCTATAATGCTGCTTTGACGCGAAGTGTTAACTCCTGGTACTGCACTCCTGCAGTAAACAACTCACATTTCTGGGGTGCGTTATTTCTGCTGAAGGCAGACGATTGCTGCCTGTTACAAAGAAACAGAGGATGTCATTTCTGGGAAGCTGTTCTTACTGTGGAATCTTCCTACCATGTTATGCTGCATTGGAGGCTCCTCTGAGCCTCTTATTCATGGGGAGGGTTTGCGAGATCATGGTGGTCTGGACTCCTGAAGCGGTCGAGGCGTTCCACCAGCTGAAACTAGCTCTACAACCCTCTCCTGCTTTATGGGCGTCTGACTTTGGCCATCCTTTCACCCAAATGGTGGATGAAAGGATGAGATGCATGACCTCAGTTCCCCTGCAGGGACATGGGGGGGTGATGAGACCTGTTGCCAGTTAGCTGGACCCGGTTGTGGCTGGGTTACCTCAATGTCTTGATGCTGCTGCTGCAGCTGAATAAGCTGCGTGGTTGTAATTTTGGAGGTACTTAAATCAAATGTTTAAAAGGCAGGAAGGTTTTTAGATTAGTTAACCCTTCATGCCTGAAATATGCCGTGCCACATATTTAATATGTAAGTTATATTTATTATTTCTTTTGTACACCACAAGTAACACTATTCGACTGTTGCTAAGTGTTGGGCCACAGTCCTGTATTGAACATGGAAAGACTTGATTTCTTATGAGTCTTAATGAGTGTGTAAACTACAGCTCACCTGTGCAGGAAACACTTAAACTCTCGGTGCGCACATACCTTCCGGGCCAGTTTACGTTTATAGAAAAAATAAATCCCATAACACAAACAAAACAACAAAAAGAAAGCTTTACAACAATCCAGAACAAATTTGCCCCTTTGAATTTACCTTTTTAATTTGTTCTCTTTTTTCCACTTTACCTTTTGGATATTCACACACAACTCACATTATGGCCTTTTACAATGATTAATTCTTACAATTCAGAAAAACAGAAGTAATCTTTTATGGACAAAGTATGAATCTGCAGACTCTGTTCAAGGCTACATTTGCTCCTCACAGTATTGGTTTAATAAAGTGGTGAATGCTAAATTATCCATCACAATCTCATCCGTCTTTGGCGTCTCCATTATGAGATTAATATCACAATTCTGCACTGGGGATGGGGTTTATTTGGATGAAATCTGCTTCAGTGGAGCTGTCACGTCCCGGTCCTCCACCCCTGGCTCCGATCCCTCATGAAGTGCTTCCTCTGTACCTGACCTCTTCCTCATCTTCATCATCAGCACCAGCACCAGCAGCAGGATGACGACAACCAGCAGGACGACGGGAGCGGAGATGACGTGGAGTCTGAATGAATGGAAAGACTCCGCCCTCCAGCTCACGTCCAGCCGGTTGTCCAGACTCAGGTGAGACGCTGCACAGGTGTACTTGTGCTTCCTCTGCAGCTCCTCTTCATCCACCATCAGCGTCTTCCTCAGCTGGTAGAGACCGTTGCCGTTGGGCAGCACTGAGCCAACGGTCATTTGGTCCTCGTCCACGGGTTCACCGTCCCGCAGCAGCGTCAGGTTGATGTGGCGAGGGTAGAAGTCTGTGGCCAGACAGGTGATGTGGGCCCCGCCCCCCCCCGGCTGTGATAGGAGGCGTAGTCGAGGTCGAACACGACGCATCACCCGGTTCTTCTCACTCTCCAGCAGGTGTTGCATAGTCCGGGCACATAAGGGCAGGTAGACCTTTGAGAAGAGCATCTGCTCGTACAACTGCTCCATGGTGTCCCACTGGAAATCCCAACCGTCACCACCGCTGTAGAGGAAGTGAGTCGTGTTGTAAAGGATGCTGTCGCCATCATGACCATTTGCAACATTCCTGACCATGATGAAATCAGGCTGACCGTCGTCCTGGACCTCACAAACCACCATCCTCTGTTGAACGTAGACGCCTGGAGAGGTCAGGTTCAGCTGTTTTCTGACTATGTCCAACCTCATCCTCATCTCCATTACAATCTCCTGCAGCACATCCAAGGCTAACTGTCCCAGGTCAAGCTCCGCCCCTTTCTCACCTCCAGCACCAACCTTTATGATTTGGTCTATGTCTAAGTCATAGTACCCCACTTGGATGTCATCCACCATCAGAACCCCAGAGAACTCTGGGAACTGGTTTGGTCCTGAGATGTAGGTGAACAACACCGACATCGAGTGCCCGAAGCCTAAAAAATACAGAGAATTATGGGTAAGACACAACATAAAGCTCGACGTGATCGTCAGATCAGAAGCTGCAGGGAAGTCAGGTGTGTCCTGATTAGTCCTCCTTCTGTTGTTCTGGAAATAAATAAAGAAATAAAAAAACACAGCTGTTTCCAGCAGTATTTGTTACCTGAACTCATCACAAGGGGGAGGAGCAGAGACCCCGACATCAGCTGGAGAAAAAACATAGCGATTACTCCTCTGATCAGTCCTGATCAACTGTTTCTTCCTGTTCTGCTCTACTTTGGGCTTGTTGCGCAGCTCGACCAACCAGCAATCTGCATCCTGGTGTCTCCGGACTCTGACCAATCAGAAACATGGAAGAACAGTAGGCGGTTCCAGACGGGACCATCAGGTGTGAGGGATCAACGTCCAACCAGTCAGGTGATCCTGCAGGACTCCACCCTTCACCTGGAAATCACCTGAGGCTGAAGGTCCAAACTCCAACTTCTCTTTATTTTCCTCCAGACATAGGCCGACTGATAAAGGTTGGTGCTGGAGGGAAGAAACGGGCTGAGCTTGATCTGGGACAGGTAGCTTTGAATGTGGTGCAGTACATTATAATGGAGATGAGGTCGAGGTTGGACATAGTCAGAAAACAGCTGAACCTGACCTCTGCAGGCGTCTACGTTCAACAGAGGATGTCAGTTTGTGAGGTCCAGGAAGACGGTTGTAGAGGAATTGTTTTTATGTATGTATTGTTGGACCACACCCAGTGATCATGTGGACTGTTATAAATGTATATGAACTTTTCAGGATTATGAATTCCAAGTGAAAGCCAGACTTTGGTTTCGTCCTGGGGCCAGAGTTTTTATGACTGCATGACTCCAGACTAGAGAACAGACTCCCTGGGTTTACGACACCTGGGAGGGGGGTCAGACCCATAAGCCCCACAAAATCAGCAGGGTTCCTGGAGGAACAAAGGAAAAGACAACGCAAAGGGACCAGAGAACAGACCCCCTGGGGTTACGACCCCAGGGGGGGTTCAGACGCAGTGGAGCCCCCAGGAAACCAGTGGAGGGTCCTGAAAGGGGGGGGACTGTCCCTCACAGTAAAACCGCCCCCAAGCCCAAAAGCGGGGAGCACCCAATCATCTGGCCAGGGGCTGGTGACGTCACGCAGCCCGCGGAACTCAAACTCCTGTCCTGCCGAGCGCTCTTTCTCTCTCCCTCAGCCAGCGGACCGGACAAGACGTGCCTGCCGACCGAGGCAGCCACGGCCGCATCTACCCATTTATTCCTGAGCGCTGCGACGAGACGGGGGGGGGGGGGGGGGGGGGGGGGCGCTTCGAGCCTGGAGTGTCCGGCGGAGCGTAAGACCCGTTACCACGGAGCGCACTGCGCTCCCGACTTTCTCTCCTTTCTAATTTCTCTCTCCGCTCTAAGTTCTCTCCCGAGGAGGGCCTGATCCTCCGGTCAGCCTGCCAGCTCAGCCCGAGGAGCACCCAGCCACCTGTGGCCGAGGCCGCATCGGACTGGAACCCCCGACAGAACCCGCAGCCCAGATCCAGAATCCAGAGGAGACGTGAGGCTGTGTTTGGGCGATCAGTCAGTTAGAACGGTGTAAAAGCTGAATTTATGTTTAATGAGATTACCGTATGCGTATTACTGTACATTATCATTATTGTGTTCGTTATGGTGTTCATTATTGCTTTGACTCCTTTACCTTCCATGCATTTAACATTTAACTTTCATTTCATTTTTATTGATTGTTGTTTTTCTTAATTAATGGTTTTATAATACGTAGTGTGCCATCAGAATTATTTGGGGTGTTGCGTTTATCATCTTTTGACACCTGTATGTAAATAAATTCTGATTGATTTTTAATGAGCGGTTTTTGTTGTTTCATGCAATTTGGTCACAATTGATTTGTTTGACAGAGCCTAGAGTTCGGATTTCACGCCTTCAATTGTTATTCTGTAAGTGATAGTAAGATTTACTGTTATGCAGGATAATCCTAATCATATGAGACTGATTTTCTGCTGTTTAGTTATAATTTTTCCCTGGATTAAGGCCCCGGGGTGGTGCCCCTACGAGAATTATTATCATTTTGGTAATTCAATTTGATAAATAGTCAACTTTATTAATTATTAATAATTCTTTAATAGAATTATCATTAGCCTTCGATAACTGATCAGCTTAGTTACCTGAGTTGCACAACAGTATAATCATTTGGTTGAAATCTAACACTGGGAACCATCTACTTCAAAATTATTGCTATATGAACTTTAAGATAAGGGAGGAAGAAAAAGGGACAGTGTGCGTCTCTATCTCTCCGGCATGTGTACCCCTGAGGGACACAGGTGTGGGTGTGTGTCTCTCTCTGTGACTCTCCCTCCGTCTCTGTCTGTGTGTGTGTGTGTGTGTGTGTGTGTGTGTGTGTGTGTGTGTGTGTGTGTGTGTGTGTGTGTGTGTGTGTGTGTGTGTGTGTGTGTGTGTGTGTGTGTGTGTCTTTCCTCCCCATCTGCATCTCTCTTGTAGTGGAGAGAGAGTGACAGTTTTGTATAATCGTTGTTGTTTTTAAAGCTTTGGTGTCCGTAAAGAATCACTGCAACTCTATGCAAAGGAATGTGTGTGCTATAAAGTATCTGCTTGTATTTGTTCAGATTGGAGGGAAACACATGCATGGGCCTCTTGCAAAGAGGCCTCACTCTGTGTATGTGCAAATGATCTCCCCTTTCTTGGATACAAGGAGCGTCATACATCATTGTTTGAACAATTTACACCAAGATTAGTAATAAACAAGTGTCTCTCGGGGAATCCTCCCTATGAGGGCCAAAACGATCTCCAGATTTTGAGCAATGAGACGAGACGTGGGAGACAGCACCTATGGTGGTAAAAAAGACGCTGGGGAGGGTGGATAGTGTTGTAAGAAATTGAAGGATTTATTGCTGTACCACTGGCCGAATTGACATGAGGAGAAGTTTTGAGGGATACTGTTGGATACAGGGGCGTGGCCCCCAGATCCTTCAAAAGTATATAAGAAGAATGGAAATCTACTAAGTTTTAGAGTCGGCACCGGGACCATGCCGGCTCTCCTGTGTATGGGTGCTGATTGTAATCCTTGCAATAAAGACCTGCACAGTATTTGAACGGAACACCAGCTGAAACTTTGACTCCAGTGTTTTTCTTCAAGTCCATGGATGAAGGAAAAACTTGTGACCATGTGGGGTAAGAAAAAACTTAGATTTATTGTGGAGGTCCCGAAAAGGATTTTCTCTACACGGTCAGCCTGATTTCATCATGTTAAGGGATGGAGCAAATGGTCATGATGCCGACAGCATCCATTGTAACACGACTCACTTCCTGTACGGCGGTGGTGACGGTTGGGAGTTCCAGTTGCACAGCATGAAGTACACATACATGCAGATGATTTACACAAACATCTACCAGCCCTTATGTGCCCGGACTCTGCAACACCTGCTGGAGAGCAACAAGCTCCTGGTGATGCGTCGTGTTCGACCTCGACTACGCCTCCTATCACAGCCGGGGGGGGGGCGGGGCCCAGATCACCTGTCTGGCCACAGACTTCTACCCTCGCCACATCAACCTGACGCTGCTTCGGGACGGTGAACCCGTCGACAAGGAGGAAATGAGAGTTGGCTCAGTGCTGCCCAACGGCAACGGTCTCTACCAGCTGAGGAACACGCTGATGGTGGATGAAGAGGAGCTGCAGAGGAAGCACAAGTACACCTGTGCAGCGTCTCACCTGAGTCTGGACAACCGGCTGGACGTGAGCTGGAGGGCAGAGTCTTTCCGCTCATTCAGAGTCCACGTCATCTCTGCTCCCATCGTCCTGCTGGTTGTCGTCATCCTGCTGCTGGTGCTGATGATGATGAAGATGAGGAAGAGGTCAGGGTCAGAGGGCATCTCCATGGAAACACAGGAGAGTCCTGGTGCCAGCACTGATGATATATATATATATATATATATATATATATATGCCTATATCTGTCTCCGCCCCACGCCTATGGAACTCTCTACCTGACTACGTCAGGAATGCACCTTCTGTGGAGTCCTTTAAAACGGGCCTTAAAACACTTTTTTACAAGCAGGCTTTCCCCTGAACTCTTCCCTTGACTCCTTTTATTCCCATATTTTTTAAATTTATTTGTTATCTTTTTGCTGCCCAGAATTTTTTATCTTACTAGTAGCTAGGTTTTGTCTTAGTTTCTTAGTCTTGTTTTTAGTCTTCTTTGTAAAGCTCTCTGAGATCTGTCGCTTCAGGTGAAAAGCTCTATATAAATTGAAATTATTATTATATATATATATATATTTATATATATATTTATATGTTTTTCCACAACATTTTGTCGGACATCGTCTGTGAAACCAGGACCAGCAGACTACTGCCAACATCACCTCGCGTGGATGTGGACCTGATGTACCGCTCTGGGCGTGGGGGTGCAGGGCCGGTGTCCTGAAGAAACTGGGTTTTTTTTGGGTGAGACAGTTTCATTTATTTAATCCTAAATTGTTTAATAACTGAGATGATGGAAGGAAGGTTGAGTAGATTTAATGACTGAGTGTTATCTTGACTTGACAGTAAGGAGACTATGGAGCTCTTTAAACTGGGTTTTTGAAACTTTGACCTGAGAATTTTTGTGTGTGCTTTATTTTAACACTTGTTTGGGCCTCCTTCCTCCTGCGACCCGGCAGGTGCCTGGACTATTTCAGAACTTGTTTGCTTAGAGCAGGTTATTCCTTGGAAATCCACACTAGTAGGACTGAACGGGTTTCAGTTGCCCACCAGTGGCTGGTGGAAGAACAGCTTTAGGGGTAACTGCTAAACCTGGTCCCGGACCAGGCGGTTTTAAACCAATGGTTGTGCCTTTAAACTAATCAGGATGTAGCGATACTTTACGGAGGATGGTGAGTGTTTAGGACTGTCACAGGAAGCGATAGGGCAAACAGATAATATATTATTATATTTATAATTATAGTTATAATTACCAAAACACCGTTGGGTGGTTCTTTTTTTTTTACTCTGTATGCGTGATAAAAAAAAGGATTGTGTGCTGTGTGAATAAAATAATATAATTTCCCTCCAAATGGTAGTCTGAGTGTAAAACCACCAGCGTTATCAGAATCATCTTTATTGGTTCTTTATTGATCCTCGGCTTTACATGGGTGGAATCTGACAGGAGCCTGTTGATTCCTGGTTGCTCTTAAACTGACAGCGAGTGCCTGGGCTTCCTGTGGAAGAAAAAAAAACAAGGAAAGAATCTAAGACATATCAGTAATTTTGATAAATTTCACCTCTGGGATTGATCGTTGAGTTGTTCTGACCGTTGTGCTGCAGAACTGATAAGCTGATCCCATCAACCTGAAGGGTGACATGGAAGAATTGTGGGATGTTGTTTTAAAAATCCAACGAATATTGATTAGTTTTTGTCTCTGTAGTTGTACTTTTGGGAGGATGATTTCTTCTAAATGAACAGTGACTGTGTTTTGTTGTATCCGACAGAACGGAGATTCATCCAAGATCTGCAAGTGGTTTATGAAGCTGTTTTAGTTCTCCTTCTGTGCCTAATTTGACCACCATTGTGACACAGATTCCTAGTTCAGCAGAATATATTTCAGTGTTCCTGTGGATCCTGATAGTCGGTTTAGGTTTGCATTTAACTTGAAAGGTGAACATTGGACTTTCACTCGTCTGTGCCAAGGTTACTGTGAATCACCTACCATCTATAATGCTGCTTTGACGCGAAGTGTTAACTCCTGGTACTGCACTCCTGCAGTAAACAACTCACATTTCTGGGGTGCGTTATTTCTGCTGAAGGCAGACGATTGCTGCCTGTTACAAAGAAACAGAGGATGTCATTTCTGGGAAGCTGTTCTTACTGTGGAATCTTCCTACCATGTTATGCTGCATTGGAGGCTCCTCTGAGCCTCTTATTCATGGGGAGGGTTTGCGAGATCATGGTGGTCTGGACTCCTGAAGCGGTCGAGGCGTTCCACCAGCTGAAACTAGCTCTACAACCCTCTCCTGCTTTATGGGCGTCTGACTTTGGCCATCCTTTCACCCAAATGGTGGATGAAAGGATGAGATGCATGACCTCAGTTCCCCTGCAGGGACATGGGGGGGTGATGAGACCTGTTGCCAGTTAGCTGGACCCGGTTGTGGCTGGGTTACCTCAATGTCTTGATGCTGCTGCTGCAGCTGAATAAGCTGCGTGGTTGTAATTTTGGAGGTACTTAAATCAAATGTTTAAAAGGCAGGAAGGTTTTTAGATTAGTTAACCCTTCATGCCTGAAATATGCCGTGCCACATATTTAATATGTAAGTTATATTTATTATTTCTTTTGTACACCACAAGTAACACTATTCGACTGTTGCTAAGTGTTGGGCCACAGTCCTGTATTGAACATGGAAAGACTTGATTTCAATTCTGAGGCCTAGTTCTGAGGTAAACTCTGAGGCCAGCCTGGATTTCTTAAAGCCGACTGCATGGTTTGAAACAAAGGAACCTCCATAATGACTCAAAGCCGTGGCAGGCTTTGCATTTATGGATCTTTGGATATAAGTAATAGCACCCTCATTGGGCATGGAACCCAAATCGCAGGAGAGGCCGAAATCGATCTATGGCAGCCTGGGCTCAGCTATTAAGAGCATGTTTCCCCTTTCTCACTCTCTTTCTCCCAAACTCCTCCTTTCTTGCTCCCAAGATCTCTTCTCCTTCAGCCCTGTCCACTGTCCCATGGAGTTCTCTGTGAGCTATGAAAAAGGCCACAGCTCCTATTTTAGCATGAAGAGCTACTAGCTATGGGCCGTCCTTCTCCATTATCCATTATTAGTCTGGAGCGCTGCAACGAGTGACCCACGAATGTTCTGAGCCCCAGATGAGCCGAACGAGGGACCCTCGCATGCCCCGACGTGAACGCCTTCGGACCGACCTGGAGCTGTAGGAGGCCCAGCTGCTGTACCCATAATGCACCACTCATCCACACGGAGATGAGAAGGGCAGGAGAGAGAGAGAGCCACTCTTTATCAGGATCACTTGCGGAGCGTAACCATCCAGCTGTTCACCAAGGAGCGCTGGCCGGCCAGACCAAACCACTTTTTCCTTCACTTCCAAAGATCCAGGTAAGAAGCCCCCGCCCCCCACACACACACACACTCACACACTCACACACACAGAGAGAGTCACACACACATTGTCATCTGAAGTTTGTGTTCATGTTTAGTTAGTTGTAGTTTATGTGTAGTTTAGGCATCAGAATTTATCCCAAGTGTTAGTTCACTGTCTTTTAACGCTTGTGTAAATATATTCTGATTCATATGAATGAGAAAAAGTTGTTTCTGTTTATTTCGCACATATTTGTTAAATTTCCTGGTTCCAAAGGCCTGTGCTAGGAATCCTTCCTTCAAGGTTACTCTATAGCGCCACCCCTGGCACCAGGCTGGCACGCATAGAATAACACCTACTTTGAGACTGATTTAGTCATTATTTCCTGAGCGGGGGGTCCGGTGGCTCCCCGTTTGCATCAGTCATTTTGATAAGTCATCTTCATTATTAATTATTAATATTTATCATAAGACAATTATTAATATCTCTGTAATAACTGAACCAGCACCCCCTTTGTTGCACGACATAAATTATTCCCCGTATGAGGCTTTTAATATACCAGCTTTGTGTCAAATCTGTGTAAAATAATCTAATATTGATTTTGATTAAAAAAAAATTATGTTAATTGATACTCCACTTCTCTGAAACATAAGCATACATCAGATGTGTTTTGTGTATTGCTTGACTTCATTGTAGAGCTAGCGCATTAATTGCACTGTAAAAATGTTATTGTAGATTTAACTATCTTTTAACACTTGTGTAAATAAATTCTGATTCATTTGAATGAGAGAAGTTGTTTGTGTTGATTGATTCAATTTGATAAGTAATCTTCTGTATTAATCAAACACACCTGCTCCTGCTCCTGCCCCGGCCCCGACCCCTGCTCCTGCCCTTCCCCTTGCCCCTGCCCCCACCCCTGCCCCTTCCCTGCTCCTGCCCTTCCCCTTGCCCCTGCCCCTGCCCCTCCCCCTGCCCCTGCCCCTGTCCCGGCCCCCTGCCCCTGTCCCGTCCCCTGCTCCTGCCCTGCCCCTTCCCTGCCCTGCCCTGCCCCGCCCCTGCCCCTCCCCCTGCCCCTTCCCTGCCCCTCCCCCTGCCCCTGTCCCGTCCCCTGCTCCTGCCCTTCCCCTTGCCCCTGCCCCCACCCCTGACCCTTCCCTGCTCCTGCCCTTCCCCTTGCCCCTGCCCTGCCCCTTCCCTGCTCGTGCCCCTGCACCTGCCCCTCCCCCTGCCCCTGCCATGCCCCTTCCCTGCCCCTGCCCCTCCCCCTGCTCCTGCCCCTGCCCCTTCCCTGCCCCTGCCCCTGCTCCTGCCCCGGCCCCTGCTCCTGCTCCTGCCCTTCCCCTAGCCCCTGCTCCTGCCCTGCCCCTGCCCCTCCCTGCCCTGCCCCTGCCCCTCCCCCCTCTCCCTGCCCCGGCCCCTGCTCCTGCCCTTCCCCTTCCCTGCCCCTGCTCCTGCCCTTCCCTGCCCCTCCCCCTGCCCCTGCCTCTGCCCCTCCCCCTGCCCCTGTCATGCCCCTTCCCTGCCCCTGCCCCTCCCCCTGCTCCTGCCCCTGCCCCTTCCCTGCCCCTGCTCCTGCCCCGGCCCCTGCTCCTGCTCCTGCCCCTTCCCCTAGCCCCTGCTCCTGCCCTGCCCCCTCCCCCTCTCCCTGCCCCGGCCCCTGCTCCTGCCCTTCCCCTTCCCTGCCCCTGCTCCTGCCCTTCCCCTTCCTGCCCTCCCCCTCCCCTGCCCCTGCTCCTGCCCCTGCCCCTTCCCTGCCCTGCCCCTGCCCCTGCCCCTGCACCTGCCCCTGCCCCTGCCATGCCCCTTCCCTGCCCTGCCCCTGCCCCTGTCCCGGCCCCCTGTCCCGGCCCCTGCTCCTGCCCCTGCCCCTTCCCTGCCCTGCCCTGCCCCTGCCTCAGGAATTCCTCTGAACGCTGGACCTGCAGGAACAAACCTGACTGACGGGATGGACTTTGTTTCCTCATGCTGTGAGTTCAGGTAGGAGTATAACCTGTCTGACTGCAAACGCCTCCATGTTCTCCTTCATCTTGATTGGTTAAAGCCCTTTAATCTGCCCTACTTCCTTCTAATAAACAGGCAGTAAAGACACAGAGACAGAAACAGATGATCAGGACTGATCAGCGTCTAATCAATATGTTTGTTCTCCAGCTGATGTCGGGGTTTCTGCTCCTCCACCTGGTGATGAGTTCAGGTAACAAATACTGCTGGAAACAGCTGTGTTTCTTTATTTCTTTATTTCCAGAACACCAGAAGGAGGACTAATCAGAACACACCGGACTTTTCTCCAACTTCTGATCTGATGCTGAAATCAATCTTCATGTTGTGTCTTACCCATAATTCTCTGGATTTTTTTAGGCTCTGGAAAGCACTCGTTGTGGGCGTTGCTCACCTACATTTCAGGACCAACCCAGTTCCCAGAGTACTCTATGGTCGTGATGCTGGATGACATCCAGGTGGGGTACTATGACTCAGACATAGACCAAATCATGAAAGTTGGTGCTGGAGGTGAGAAAGGGGAGGAACTTGACATGGGACCCTACGCCTTGAATATGCTGCAGTACCATATGATGAGTATGAGGAGGAGGTTGGATATAGTCAGAAAAACAAATGAACCTGACCTCTGCAGGCGTCTACGTTCAACAAAGGACGGCAGGTTGTGAGATTCAAGAAGATGGTCAGATGACATTCATGATGGCCAGAGAAGGAGCAAATGGTCATATTGTCAACAGCATCCAGTGTAACACGACCCACTTCCTGTACGGCGGTGGTCAAGAGAGTCAGTTCCACTGGGGACACCATCAAGCAGACATACGTGCAGATGCTCTACACAAACACATTCATACCATACTGCACCAACACTCTGAAACGCCTGCTGGAGAGTGAGAAGCACCTGGTGATGCGTCGTGTTCGACCTCGACTACGCCTCCTATCACAGCCGGGGGGGGGGCGGGGCCCAGATCACCTGTCTGGCCACAGACTTCTATCCTCGCCACATCAAACCTGACGCTGCTGCGGGACGGTGAAACCCGTGGACGAGGACCAAGTGACCGTTGGCTCAGTGCTGCCCAACGGCAACGGTCCTCTACCAGCTGAGGAAGACGCTGATGGTGGATGAAGAGGAGCTGCAGAGGAAGCACAAGTACACCTGTGCAGCGTCTCACCTGAGTCTGGACAACCGGCTGGACGTGAGCTGGAGGGCGGAGACTTTCCGTTCATTCAGAGTCCACGTCATCTCTGCTCCCGTCGTCCTCCTGCTGGTTGTCGTCATCCTGCTGCTGGTGCTGATGATGAAGATGAGGAAGAGGTCAGGGTCAGAGGGCATCTCCATGGAAACACAGGAGAGTCCCGGAGCAGACACATGAATCTTGATGACATGGTTCCAGAAGTTTGCTGGTTCGTCCAGACGCAGTTTTGTGATCTTCACTCCTGCTTCCAAGTTCCGTTTCATTTCCAGTAAATATTGAAACTGACAACAAGTTTGATTTTCAACTATCAGTTCTGGATATTTACAGTAGTAATTATGTTCTACATCGTCAGCCCAGTCATCATATCAGGTGTGAGTGTGGGGTTCAGTGTCCTGCTCAGATTCCTCAGACTGGGATCAGTCCATGACCTTCAGGTTGGAGGACGACCTGCTCCACCCAACCAGATGTCCAGACGGCTGCAGCCTAGTAAAGATCATTATTATCTCCCACTTTGAAAATGTTACAGATACATCAGCAGTTTTAGATGCTAATACTAATGCTGAATCATGACACATTTATATTTAGGGTTATTATTGTTTGTTGTGAGCGCTGCATCTGTTATTCTGGGAGATTTCATTCAGTAGAAAAACCTTTTTGTAAATAAAGCAGCATCGTGGTAAACTGATAATTTGTGTTCATGAATCACCATCGTCCAATAGCGTAAGAAATGTTGCTTTTATTTCACACTTGGCGAGAGAAGCAAGATTTATTTGGAAAGAAGAAGCCAGATGTAATAATCCTGCAAATGTAATACATTTCCCACAAACGTAATAGTCGCTACCTACTACAAACGTAACACGCGATTTCCTACAAATGTAATGACTATTACGTTTGTAGAGATTTATTATGTTTGTGGGGAAGTGAAAATCTTCAACTTTCAATGTTGTAATAACTTCCCACAAATGTAATAATGCAATGAATAATGGTTGTTGGTCGATCATAATCCCCAGATACCAAAACGAACTGACCCTCTCTATTTCAGTTACATTTTGCTATTGGTAAACAGCCAGAATTTAGACTTTTCTGCATTTTAAACCGATTTATGGTTAAAGAGATGACATTGAACCACATCAAATGCAGACTGTAGATGCTCCATGGTCTGAGCCAAGGAAGGTGAGGAGCAATATACAATCATATCCTCAGCTTAAAAGTGAAAGTTAGTGTTTAAAACATTATCACAAATATTGTTACTATACAGGGTGAATAACAATGGTCTTGGTATCAAACTTTGGGGGACCCCTTTCTGCACTGGCAGAACTGCAGAGGAAGATCCAGCAACCTGGACGGATTGTGTTCTTCCTGACATGTAGTTGGAAAACCAACCTACAACTTGTTCAGAAACCACCGTTAAGAGACTTTTTTGCAAGGATACTATTATCTGCTTTATCAAAAGCTTTTGATAAGACAATGAAAAGTGCTGCACGGTACATTTTATTATCAATTGCCTCAATAAAGTCACTCACAACTTTGATTGCTGCTGTCTTGGTACTGTGCCTCTTCCGAAAATCAGATTGACTTCCCTGGAACCAGGGTTTATAATGTTTGCAATATATGTTTTATTCATACGACACTTACAGAGGAATATTCAAACCCAGCTGAAATCTGGTTCAGAAAGTAGCACCTGGAAGACTTGTGGATCTTACCGTGTTGATCGTTAGTTTTGATAAACGCCGTTTATGAACGAACGCCGTTTCCACTTTTACTCTTCACATAAACACAACAGTGAACGACATTTAATTTATAACAGCAAAAGCAACATTTATAAACTTGATCTTACTTCAGTGTTTTACTTGTTAAACTTTCAGACGCCTGTCCTCCTCCTCTCAGGAAACTCATGTTTCTGCTTTTGTGAAGCTTGTGTTGCGCTGAGGCTTCAGGGCGGGGACACTGCAGTCTGACAGGAAATCTCTTTTTTTATCTGATCTTTCACCTCTAAAAGAGAAAGTAAAAACTCAGAAACAGACGATCAGGTTTTTACCAGCAGTATTATAAATATGTTTGTTCTCCAGCTGATGTCGGGGTTTCTGCTCCTCCACCTGGTGATGAGTTCAGGTAACAAATACTGCTGGAAACAGCTGTTTTTCTTTATTTCTTTACCTTTTTTTTTTTTTGAAAACCAAAGGAGGACTATTCACAAGACACCTGATTTTCTTCAGCTTCTGATCAGAAAATTAGATGCCGATACTCAATATACGATCCTTAAGCTCCAAGTCTTTATTAGTAAACGATCTAATTGCAGAGAGCAGGGGCCTGTACTACGAAGCAAGTTCAACATACCCAGGATATCTTTTCCTTATCCAGATTCACTAACCCGGACAATTGCAATCACGCTAAGCGGTCACACGACGGTGGTTATCAACTCGGTATATCAACCCAGGTTTCTCCAATCTGGATATGAGCACGTGCACATAAAAGGGGCGGTGTTTTCAGCGCATGACCAATCGCAAGCATGGAGAAGCCCGCTGTCAGAGCCGCTTATTTCAGTAGCGAAGAGCAAACAATAATTTTACGGAAATATGATGAGTATAGGCATAGAATACAGGCAAAAAGCAACACAGTTGCATCTGCAAAATGCAGGAAAGACAGCTGGCAAAAGATCGCTGACTGTATAAATGCGTAAGTTCATAGGGATATAAACATCACTGCCCCATCATTAGGGCATAAGTAGATCTGACTACTGGTTTTGGCGGTCCCTGAATACGCGTTCTCTTCGGAGGGATCCTCTCACGATCCGCGCACCGAGCTCCACTGGATTCATTTTCCAAGAGAGCTGATTGGTCAGTGGGCGGTGCTTTTATACCCGCCGATCTGTATCTGGAACATAACCTGCTCCGGAGCAGGTTAGCTGTTCAGCATAAGTTACCATGGCGATGTGCCCCGGTAAGAAGTGAACCACCGTCGTAGTCCTGAAAACCCAGGGTTAAACCTGAAGTTACCTCGCTAACCCCAAATCCCGCTTCGTAATACAGGCCCCAGGAGTGATATTTTCTGTTTAACAGAAACAGCTACAAGAGTTTCAGGGCCGAACTGGGAAACTTTTTCAGGCCAGGAGAGTCAGTCATGTACGACGGAGTATTAAGGCCAAACTAAGACAAAAAAACATGGGAAATTACCAGAATAAAATCAAAATAATATGAGAATAAAGTTGTAAAATTACGAGAATAAAGTCATAAAGTTGCGAGAATAAAGTCGTAATCTTATGAGAATAAAGTCTTAATATTACATTATTATATTATTATAGCACAATATTACATTATGTGCCTCGTCTGGACTCGTTTCCTCTCCGGGTCCCCTCGCTACACACACACACACACACACACACACACACACACACACACACACACACACACACACACACACACACACACACACACATGCTGTCTGTTTAGTTGATACAGACTGTTGGGGCGGGTGTTAATCGAAACAAACCAATCATCTTGCCCTCCTCACATGCTACTGGCCTGAGTGGCCTCTGATTGGGCTGGCCTGACTCTCTAACTGCTGGTACCAGTTCTATTAGTGGTAGTGTACCGGCCCCCTGCTGGTACCAGTTCTGTTAGTGGTAGTGTACCGGCCCCCTGCTGGTACCAGTTCTGTTATGGCCCTTTCGCACTAGTCCCGCTTCACCTCGGTTCTACCCGCCACGGCCCCGTTTTGCACTTTTGCACTAAGGCTGAGACGGGTAGAGCCGCTCCCAGCCGATACTATTTCTGTAACCATTCTGGCGAGGTTCTATCTGGGCTGAGCCGGGACTATTTCTGACGTCACCACCCTCCGCGCCACTGATTGGTCGGGGGGCGGCGCCGTCATCACCCTCCATGCCACTGATTGGTCGGGGGCGGGGCCGTCAGACGTTTGAATCAGGAAGCGGGAGTCAGCGCGAGCGCGACTCGCGGCTTGCAGCGATTTTATTATAAAGCGCAAAACGTCTGTTTGGTGATCCAACTCTGAGGTGCAGATGTTCATAAACCTGGTGGCTGAGGAGAGAATTAAAAAGGGATGTAGACGGGCTGTTTTACTCTCAGCCGCTCGCGGCTCCAGCTGATTTCTGATCAGCGCCGACATGAACAAAGCGGTTGCGCAATCGAGTACATCACAGCAGCTTCACCCCAACCTGCCCACTTCTCCCCTGGCTGTGGAAAAACAAACATGGACAAAACGGGTAGAGGCTTGGCGAGCCGAGTCGGGCCGAGTAAGGACTAGTCCAAAAGGGCCATTAGTGGTAGTGTACCGGCCCCCTGCTGGTACCAGTTCTGTTAGTGGTAGTGTACTGGCCCCCCTGCTGGTACCAGTTCTATTAGTGGTAGTGTTCCGGCCCCCTGCTGGTACCAGTTCTGTTAGTGGTAGTGTACTGGCCCCCCTGCTGGTACCACTTCTGTTAGTGGTAGTGTTCCGGCCCCCTGCTGGTACCTTTCTTATACACAATGAAAATATTGTAAATTAACTTTTAACTTTTTTATGCTGTAATGAATTGTTCTCTCTTGTAATATTTGTATTTTTATTTTTTAATTCAATGTTTTTGTATGTATTTTGTATGATATTTTGAGGACCCCAGGAAGAATAGCTGTTGCCAAGTGTAACAGCTAATGGGGATCCTAAATAAACTAAACCTAAAACTAAACCAGTTCTGTTAGTGGTAGTGTACCGGCCCCCTGCTGGTGCCAGTTCTGTTAGTGGTAGTGTACCGGCCCCCTGCTGGTACCAGTTCTGTTAGTGTTAGTGTATCGGCCCCCTGCTGGTGCTTATCTAGAATTTCTGTCTGAATTTTCAGATTTCCTATCTGGTTTATTGATCAGTACAGATAAATTCATCATAGTGGGTGACTTTAACATTCATATGGATGTTGAAAACGATAATCTTAAATTAGCTTTCAATTCTCTTCTAGAATTGATGGGTTTCTCACAAAAAGTGGACAAACCGACGCACTGTTTTAATCATACCCTGGATCCCGTTCTCACCTAGGTGTTCAAACTGATGATCTGTTGGTGTCACCTGTAAACTCCCTTTTATCCGACCACTATTTAATAACGTTTGAATTTAATATTGTCAATGTTGAAGCGCAAAATAGGAGGTATTTTTTTAGCAGATGTTTGTCCGATGAAGCTATTGCTAATTTTAGGGAGGCCATTGCTCATCTTACGATAGTGGAAAATAGTGCAGTAGTCGAGGCCAATGACCGAGCTTCTGATAATCTAATAATATACAAAAAAGCCATTCGCAAAGCTAGAACAGCTTATT
This sequence comes from Cololabis saira, assembly GCF_033807715.1. Classification (NCBI taxonomy): domain Eukaryota; kingdom Metazoa; phylum Chordata; class Actinopteri; order Beloniformes; family Belonidae; genus Cololabis; species Cololabis saira. The sequence goes on from NC_084589.1 coordinate 51,998,093, forward strand.
ATTCATCTTTGATCGCGGATAACAAAAGTAACCCGCGTTTTCTGTTCAGCGCTGTAGCCAGGCTGACAAAGAGTCACAACTCTGTTGAGCCATGCATTCTTGCAGCTCTCAGTAGTGAAGACTTTATGAGCTTCTTTAACAGTAAAATTATCAGAATTAGAGAAGAAATCAACCAGGCCCACCTGGTAACGGTTGTGGACATTTCCTCAGCTTTAGCAACTTCCCTATTCTCTGACTTGACTCTAGACTGTTTTGATCCTATAGACCTCCCTGAGCTGACCTCACTCGTCAATAGAGCTAAATCGTAAATAGTATGTTATGTTTTTGACTATTCAAAAAAGTTTCTTCTCTTATTGGCACGACAATACTGGACCAGATAAACTTATCCCTAAACTTAGGGATGTGTACCACAGGTTTCCAAAGTTGCAGTAATTAAACCTTTACTTCCAGACATCTTAGCTAATTATAGACCAATTTCTAATCTTCCATTGTATCTAAAATTCTGGAAAAAGTAGTTGCAAGTAATTGCAAGTCAGTTGCCAAATGTGACCATTTGTATAGAAACGATCTGTTTGAAGTCTTTCAGTCAGGGTTCAGAATGCATCATAGCACAGAGACAGCACTGGTTCGAGTCACGAATTACCTTCTTATGACATCAGATAAGGGATTAGTGTCCATACTGGTTCTACTGGACCTCAGATAAGGGATTAGTGTCCATACTGGCTCTACTGGACCTCAGATAAGGGATTAGTGTCCATACTGGTTCTACTGGACCTCAGTGCTGCTTTTGACACTGTAGATCAGCATTTTACTGCAGGTTAGAGCATGTTGTGGAGATTAAAGGGACAGCTCCTCCGGCAGGAGGATCCCCCCTTATGGTCCTGGTCCTGGACCAGGTTTCTTGCCACTGTTTGGCTTAAGGTTTTTCTCCCACTAGGGGAGTTTTTTTACCTGCTATTGTCTATGTTTATGTTTATGTAATAATGATGGGGGTCATGTTCTCGGTCTCTGGAAAGAGACTATCCTAGAGATAACTTTTGTTGTAATAGATGCTATATAAATACAATTTTAATGAATTGAGTTGAATTGAATTGATCTGATGATCACGTTGATCTTCATGCTGTGTCTTACATATAATTCTCTGAATGTTTTAGGCTTTGGAAAGCACTCGTTGTGGATGTTGGCCACCTACATTTCAGGACCAACCCAGTTCCCAGAGTTCTACATGGTTCTGATGCTGGATGACATCCAGGTGGGATACTATGACTCAGAGACCAACAGAGTGATAAACGTTGTTGGTGGAGGTGAGAAAGGGGAGGAGCTTGACCTGGGACAGCTAGCCTTGGATATGCTGCTGCAGAATATGATGGAGATGAGGAGGAGGTTGGACATAGTCAGAAGACAGCTAAACCTGACCTCTCCAGGCGTCTACGTTCAACAGAGGATGGTGGCTTGTGAGGTCCAAGAAGACGATCAGCATGATTTCATCACGTTCAGGGATGGAGCAAATGGTCATGATGCCGACAGCATCCTTTACAACACGACCCACTTCCTGTACGGCGGTGGTGATGGTTGGGATTTCCACTGGGACACCATGGAGCAGATGTACATGCAGATGCGCTTCTCAAACATCTACCTGCCCTTCTGCGTCCAGATTCTGCGACGCCTGCTGGAGACTGAGAAACACCTGGTGATGCGTCGTGTTCGACCTCGACTACGCCTCCTATCACAGCCGGGGGGGGGCGGGGCCCAGATCACCTGTCTGGCCACAGACTTCTACCCTCGCCACATCAACCTGACGCTGCTGCGGGACGGTGAACCCGTGGACGAGGACCAAATGATCGTTGGCTCGGTGCTGCCCAACGGCAACGGTCTCTATCAACTGAGGAAGACGCTGGTGGTGGATGAAGAGGAGCTGCAGAGGAAGCACAAGTACACCTGTGCAGCGTCTCACCTGAGTCTGGACAACCGGCTGGATGTGAGCTGGAGGGCAGAGTCTTTCCGCTCATTCAGAGTCCACGTCATCTCTGCTCCCGTCGTCCTGCTGGTTGCTGCCATCCTGCTGCTGGTGCTGATGATGAAGATGAGGAAAAGGTCAGGGTCAGAGCAAGCACTTCATGAGGGATCGGAGCCAGGGGTGGAGGACCGGGATGTGACGGCTCCACTGAAGCAGATTTCCTCCAAATAAACCCCGCCCCCAGTGCAGAATTGTGACATTAATCTCATAACGGAGACGCCAAAGAACGGATTATATAGTGGTGGAAAATTTGCCACTTTATTTAACCAAAACTACTGCGTAGAACTAATGTAGCCTTGTACAGAGAACAGAGTCTGCAGACTGATAATTTGTCCCTAAAAGATTAGCTCTGTTTTTCTGAATCTTAAGAATGAATCATCATTTATGCTTTAAAATCATTATGCTGCCTGTTTTTCACCATCATTCTGCATCGAAATGCCTGCAATAGCTTAAATAAAATCGACTGAAATCTGGATTATCTCTCAAGTCTTATTCTTGGTAAATTAGTTTCCAGTTATTCACCTCGTTTTGAAAGAACATATTAAAGAGCGTTTATAGGTTTTTCCACAACATTTTGTCGGACATCGTCTGTGCAACCAGGACCAGCAGACTACTGCCAACATTAGCTTGCGTGGATGTGGACCTGATGTACCGCTCTGGGCGTGGGGGTGCAGGGCCGGTGTCCTGAAGAAACTGGGGATTTCTGAGATAGTTTCATTTATTTAATTCTAAATAGTTAGATGACTGAGATGATGGATGGAATGTTGAGTAGATTTAATGACTGAGTGTTATCTTGACTGTTTGACTCTTTAAAGAGTCCAGTGAGGAGACTGTGGAGCTCTTTAAACTGGGTTTTTGAGACTTTGACCTGAGAAGTTAGTGCTTAATGTGTTGCTGTCATATTAGCTTTGGAGACATCTAGGCAATGAATTTTGCGTTGAAAATTTTGTGTGTGCTATATTTTAACACTTGTTTGAGCCTCGTTCCTCCTGCGACCCGGCACAGTGAGTGTATGTTAGTATGTTAGTGTCTTTGTGAATTAGTGTCCGTTGTGTAACTTGGGTTTGGGGCTCTTTTTGATCGGGATATGTCGTTTGTTAATCAGGTTTGTAAAATAGCATTTTTCCATCTCCGTAATATTGCAAAGATTAGGAAAATCCTCTCGCAGAGTGATGCAGAAAAACTAGTTCATGCGTTTGTATCTTCTAGACTAGATTATTGTAATGTGTTGTTAGCAGGATGTCCAAGTAATTTGCTGAATAGGCTCCAGCTGATCCAAAATGCAGCAGCACGAGCGCTGACAGGAATCAGCAGGAGAGACCACGTCTCTCCAGTGTTAGCGTCGCTCCATTGGTTACCCGTAAAATTCAGAATCCAATTTAAAATTGTATTACTTGCATATAAAGCCCAAAATGGCTTAGCTCCAGATTATTTACAAGACCTGATAGTGCCTTATGTTCCTGGCAGAGCTCTCCGTTCTCGGAGTGCAGGTTTACTCGTAGTTCCTAGAGTATCTACATGTAGATTTGGAGGGCGGGCGTTCTGCTATCAGGCACCATTACTATGGAACCAACTTCCAATCTGGGTTAAGGAGGCTGACACCACCTCCACCTTTAAAACTAAACTTAAAACCTTTCTGTTTAGTAAAGCCTATAGTTAGTGTTTAGTAAACCTCTAGCTGGTGTTGGTAAATCTCTAGGTAGTGTAAACTCTAGTGTGTTAGAATCAGTAGTCATAGTTGCAGCTATAGAACAAGACTATAATAGTTAGTCTCAAATATAGCTTGGTGGTAGATATGCTGCTATAGGCCTATGCTGCAGGGGGCACCGACATGATCCGCTGGGCGGCCTTCCCCCCCGAAGGGGGGGGGGGGAGAAAACGGGCCCGCACCGGGATCTGTCTTTGGGATCCGTATGGCCAGCTACGGCCCGGAGCGCTTCTCCGCTGCAGCGCTTCCTCTCTCCCTCTGCTACTAACTTTCTCTCTGTTTTGAGTTCTTTCGCCAGGAGGTTCCGATCCTCCGGCAGCGCATCCGGACCAGCCCGAGAAGCAGATTCTCCTGCGTCTGTCAAGCCCGCGCCTCGGTGGTGAAACGGGAGCGGCCCTGATTACAGTGGACTGTCCCGCACCTGGAGGCCGCATCAAGAGGCTCCGTGTTCGGAGAGATCAACCCGGCTGTTGCACGCTGCAAAACTGTCTTTTCTTTTCAAAGTAGGAACAGGAGAGAGCCGAGCGGCTGCCCGCTCCCGGAGGACCCCTGCAGGAACGAACTGCCGGTTGGACCCCCGCCGGACAAAGGAACCGAGCCGCATGGTAGAGCCGAACCGAAACAAAGGTTCTCCCACCACTGAAAAAGCCCGGCAGAAAACGTGGATCAGCACCTGAAAAAGCTTGCAGCCCCTCCAGACCCGGAGCCAAGGGAGACGTGAGGTTTATGGTTCTGGGTAATCAGTTTAATCTAGAGCGGTTCAGAGCTAATTTTGTGTTTAATGAAGTTACTCTACACATATTACCGTGTAACGCCGGCAACTACCTGTATTATTGTTGTTTGTTTATTTTGTGGCGCCATTTTCCGCCAGTTATTCACATTTTAAACGCTGTGTTTTGTCATCCCGTCTGATTGCACGTGGCGTGGCGAGGGTGCAGCCATCTTTAAATACCACAGGGCGCAGCCATCTTTAAATGTCTTTGCCGGACACCTGTTGCTACGTTGTGTTTTGAAACATAGATGATCGTTTTGTACCACGTGTTTATTATTTTTGATTTATTCTCCTTATGCAGTTAACGTTTTATTGTTGTTGTTTTTCTTGACGGTTAATGTTTTATGTTTCAACGTAGTGTGCCATCAGAATTTATTTGGGTATCGCTTTTACCATCTGCTTGGTACCTGGATGTAAATAAATTCTCATTGATTTTAATGACAGAAGTTGTTTGTGTTTTTTCCACGTATTTCGTCACAATGGCTGTTTGACAGAGCTAGAGCCGAACTGGTAATTGCCTTCAACATTATTCACCAGAAATAATAGCCCTTACTGTTATTCTGGTGGAATAACCCTAATTTCTGAGACTGATTTCTGCTCATATTTCCTGGAAATCCAGGTGGTGCCCCGAGAATAATGAAATCATTTTGATAATTCAATTTGATAAATAGTCTACTTTATTAATTATTAATAATTGTTGATTAAAATTATTAATAACTCTTGATAACTGGAACAGCGCCCCTATGTGGCACAACAGGGGTCATGTTCTGGGTCTCTGGAAAGCGTCTGGAGACAACTTTTGTTGTATTAGACGCTATATAAATAAAATTGAATTGAATTGAATTGAATTGTATTTGCTGTTGGGCTTGTCTGGGTGGCTCCTTGTTTGTCGGGTTTCCTCTCTCCGGGCCCGTCTCCGCTTCCCATCACTGCCCTTGCAGCTGGGCACGCCTTTAGCTGTGGGATTCCCGCCTTAGCTGGGGCGAGTGCCGGCCCGCCGGCGTCTTCTGGTCGGGGTGTCCCTCCAGGCTGGCTGGCCTCTTGCCGGGTGGAAGTTGTGGGCCTGGAGGGTGTGGACATCTTGGCCCCGTGATCGGCTATGCTGGGTGGCTGGTTCTTGGCTGGGTCCTGGTCCATCACCGTGGGTTTCCTGGCTGCCACCTTCCGTGGTCATGGGGGCTCCGCCAGGGCTTCCCTCTGTCACCTGCTGGGAGGGGGCAGGGGTTGCTGGTCGGGAGGTTTCCTCCCGCCCTCTTCTAGTCCTCCGTGGGGCTGCTGGTGGCCTGGGTTCGGGTTTCTTCCTTGTCAACTTCTGGTCTCTCGGGTGGCGTGGTTGTGTCCTCCCTCCTCCACTGTAGTTGCAGTTCAGGTAAAACCTTGTTTTCACTTTGCACACACACAGTTACACAGACATACACACCTGCTCACTCACCTACATACTCACCCCATAGTTTTGGGGAACAGATAATTTCAGCAGCCTAGTCTTGATTTAGTTTTAGAGACCTGGAATGGTTGCTGTTTGTGTCTCTGCCTGTTACTGTTTGTTTGTTTCCTCTCTTACAGACTCCAAAGGCTTGTGTGCCCATTGTGTGTTTTCTAGTGTTTCTCTCATTTCAGACTTGCAGCGGTCGTACCATCACGCTAATTATCCAAATTTTGATTACAGCACTTGAGTTTCGTGACCTATCCAGACACACTCTACTGAAATATGGATCATCTCTCAAGTCTTATTCTTGGTAACTTAGTTTCCAGTTATTCACCTTGTCGGAAAGAACATATTAAAGAGTGTTTATTAGGTTTTTCGAAAACATTTCTTTTTGATGAATATGCAGCGTCAAATGTTTAAAAGAAATTCATCCCAGTTTTATTCTTTCACTACAGTCCAGTCCCCAGTCCAAAGAGTATTCCACCCTTTTCAGAATTCCTAAGAACTTTTAGGATGAATAGTTTCTAGTTTCTAAAACAGACATGGACTGAAAAAGCTCCTGGTATACTTTTTTCATTCCTTGTGGCCCCATCTAGCTCTCTCTGGATATTTTCCTCACCCACCAGGTTTAAGAAGGTCTCCACCTCGGAATTTAACCACGGAACAGATTTCTGTGCTGCCACTGTTGTTCGAAAAAAATGAACAAGAAGCCGCGAGTCTCTCTTGAAATGAGTCACATCCTGACTCAGGCATCTGATTGGCCAACCACCCAACCAATCGCTGGCCTGTAGTCGGGCTGAATTCGACATCATCACACCGAGTAGATACTTTTCTGTAACTACTCTGCCGAGGTTCTAAGCGTTTCTACTCGGCACGTTAAACCCCTAGGCACCAAACCGAGTGGAGGCGAGTTGAGTAGGGCTGAGAAGGTACTACTGTAAAAGCGCCTTAAGAGGCCACAGCTTCATTAGAGGACCTTGTTTTCATCACATAGTTCAGGTTTGAAATAAACTTAACTTTAGCCGCGTTTCCACCAGCAGGAGTTCTGGGTAAACCTGCCAAACAGGAACCTTTAACAGGGCTGGCCGTATACTGGGCGCCTTCATCCGGCGTGTCTGCATGACACCATAGCACCTTTGACTGAAAATAGCACAGTCGACCACCAGGTGGCGGTGATACAGCCGAAAGAATGCAGCAGAAGAATAAAGAGAAAAGTAATGTAAACATTAAATGCTACTTGCTTTGTTTAACAAACACTGCAGTTGTAGCAATTGAGATTAAAAGAACCCCCTTGTTTGTAGAAAAATACGTTTTACAAACCTCTAGTGGTGATATTTATTACTGCATCCACATCATATCACATCAGTCTGATACTTTAACTTCACCTCCATGTTTCTAATGACTAGTTTTATTATAACTATATTGAAGAAGATTTTTTTCCGATTTAGTGGGATCCGCTGTAGGCCACGGCGTCCTAAGCATGTGCCTATAAGGGCCAGATCTTGGATCACAACACAAGCACATACAAAGAAGGCTAATAGTTATATAGTTGATAATAGTTCAATCTGCCTGAATGAGCCTCAGGAGTTCCCCTGAACGCTGGACCTGCAGGAATGAACCTGACTGATGGGATGGACTTTGTTTCCTCATGCCATGAGTTCAGGTAGGAGTATAACCTGTCTGACTGAAACGGCTCCGTGTTCTTCTTCATCCTGATTGGTTAAAGCCCTTTAATCTGCCCTATTTCCTTCTAAGAAACAGAGAGTGAAGACACAGAGACAGAAACAGACGATCGGGACTGATCAGCGTCTAACCAACATGTTTGTTCTCCAGCTGATGTCGGGGTCTCTGCTCCTCCCCCTTGTGATGAGTTCAGGTAACAAATACTGCTGGAAACAGCTGTGTTTCTTTATTAGGGCCCGAGCACTTGCAGTGCGAAGGCCCTATTGTATTTGCAGGAATTTTTATTAGGGCACGAGCACCTTCAGTGCGAAAGCCCTTTTATATCTGTAGGAATTAGGGCCCGAGAACTTGGAGTGCGAAGGCCCTATTGTATCTGTAGGAATTATTAGGGCCCGAGCACCTTCAGTGCGAAGGCCCTATTGTATCTGTAGGAATTATTAGGGCCCGAGCACCTTCAGTGCGAAGGCCCTATTGTATCTGTAGGAATTTTTTTTTTTTTCTTTCTTTCTTTCTTTTTTCTTCTGACGAAATGAGGGCCTTTTTGCCCCCCTAAACGTGCCCAAAAAGTCACCAAATTTTGCATGCAAGTCAGGCCTGGCGAAAAATTTGATATTTAATGGTTTACATTAATGGGCGTGGCAAAATGGCTCAACAGCGCCCCCGGAAAACTTTGTGCCTCAAGCCCCACAATACGGTTTGACGTACATGCACGAAAATCGCTAAACACCTGTATCATGGCACAACTTAAAGAAAAGTATCTTGGAGCCATGGCCGAAACCAAACAGGAAGTCGGCCATTTTGAATTAATTGTGTAATTTTGGCGCAATTTATGCCATTCCTTCGGCAATTAATACGGCCCGAACCGTAATGTGCACCCAGGTGTGTTATACATCAAAATGTGCGTCTCCATCCTGCGACTACGCGCATTACTTTTCTCTTTCAAAAGTGTTACCGTGGCGACGCTAGACGCCAAAAGGCGCGCCCCCCCCTTCATCTGATTGGTCCATATTTGATAGTCACCAAATTTTGCATGTAAGCCAGGCCTGGCGATACATTTGACATTTCATTGCATTAATGGGCGTGGCCTAACGGCTCAACAGCGCCCCCTAGAATACTATTCTCTGCCATAACTTTTGAATGGTTTGACATAGAGAGTTGTGGGTGGTGTCATGGGACTCAATATTGAGTCCTTTACCATAACTGGTGAAAATTAGCTCCGCCCCTTCTTCTGATTGGTTGTCCATATTTCCTGCTATACATTTTTGAATGTTTTGACATAGAGAGTCGTGGGTGATGTCACCTGAATCGGTATTGAGTCCTTGAGCTTCATTGGCCTGAATTAGCCCCGCCCCTTCTTCTGATTGGTTGTCCCGATTTTGTACTATTACTTTTGAATGGTTTGACATAGAGAGTCGTGGGTGGTGTCATCAGATTCTGTATGGAGTCCTTGACCTTCATTGGCCTGAATTAGCCCCGCCCCTTCTTCTGATTGGTTGTCCCGATTTTCTACTATAACTTTTGAATGGTTTGACATAGAGAGTCGTGGGTGGTGTCATTGGGCGCTGTATTGAGTCCTTGACCTTCTTTGGCCTGAATTAGCCCCGCCCCTTCTTCTGATTGGTTGTCCCGATTTTCTGCTATAACTTTTGAATGGTTTAACATAGGAAGTCGTGGGTGGTGTCATTTCTGATATGCTTATAGGGGGCGGTGGCCGTGAGTGCGAGGGCCCGTTCATCGCTGCTTGCAGCTTTAATTAGGGCCCGAGCACCTTCAGTGCGAAGGCCCTATTGTATCTGTAGGAATTTTTCTTTTTCTTTTTCTTTTTCTTCTGATGAAAGGAGGGCCTTTTTGCCCCCCTAAACGTGCCCAAAAAGTCACCAAATTTTGCATGCAAGTCAGGCCTGGCGAAAAATTTGATATTTCATCATTTGTATTAATGGGCGTGGCAAAATGGCTCAACAGCGCCCCCCGGAAAACTTTTTGCCTCAAGCCCCACAATACGGTTTGACGTACATGCACGAAAATTGGTACACACCTGTATCATGTCGCAACTTAAAGAAAAGTCTCTTGGTTCCATGGCCGAAACCGAACAGGATGTCGGCCATTTTGAATTAATCGTGTCATTTTGGCGAAATTTATGCCATTCCTTCGGCAGTTAATACGGCCCGAACCGTAACATGCACCCAAGTGTGTTGTACATCAAAATGTGCGTCTCCATCCTGCGACAACACGCATTACTTTTCTCTTTCAAAAGCGTTACCGTGGCGACGCTAGACGCCAAAAAGCGCGCCCCCCTTCATCTGGTTGTTTCAGACAGAAAAAACTTTGCGCCTCAAGCCCCATAATACGGTTTGACGTACATGAATTAATACTTTTATGTATGTTACTTTTTATCGATATGAATATGTATTGTGTCTCACAACTCTTAGTGAGTGGCCCTCAACTTTTTATTATTGCCAATTTTATTAATGTATAATGATATTGTACGCTGGGGGGTGACACATAAATAAAGCTTTATCTATCTATCTATCTATCTATCTATCTATCTATCTATCTACATGAACGAAAATCGGTACACACCTGTATCATGTCGCAACTTAAAGAAAAGTCTCTTGGCTCCATGGCCGAAACCAAACAGGAAGTCGGCCATTTTGAACATTCTGAATTAATCGCGTAATTTTGGAGCAATATATGCCATTCCTTCGAGAATTAATACGGCCCGAACCGTAACGTGCACCCAGGTGTGTTATACATCAAAATGTGCGTCTCCATCCTGCAACCACGCGCATTACTTTTCTCTTTCAAAAGTGTTACTGTGGCGGCGCTAGATGCCAAAAAGCGCGCCCCCCTTCATATGATCGGTCCATATTTGATAGTTCCCCGAAAGTCACCATATTTTGCACGCAAGGCAGGCCTGGCGAAAAATTTGATATTTAATGGTTTATATTAATGGGCGTGGCAAAATGGCTCAACAGCGCCCCCCGGAAAACTTTTTGCCTCAAGCCCCACAATACGGTTTGACGTACATGCACGAAAATTGGTACACACCTGTATCATGTCGCAACTTAAAGAAAAGTCTCTTGGCGCCATGGCCGAAACCGAACAGGAAGTCGGCCATTTTGAATTGATTGTGTAATTTTGCCGCAATTTATGCCATTCCTTCGGCAGTTAATACGGCCCGAACCGTAACGTGCACCCAGGTGTGTTATACATCAAAATGTGCGTCTTCATCTTGCGACTACCCGCATTACTTTTCTCTTTCAAAAGTGTTACTGTGACGACGCTATACGCCAAAAAGCGCGCCTTCCCATCATCTGATTGGTCCATATTTGATAGTTCTCCAAAAGTCACCAAATTTTACATGCAAGCCAGGCCTGGCGATGAATTTGATATTTCATGGTTTGCATTAATGGGCGTGGCCTAACGGCTCAACAGCGCCCCCTAGAATAATTTTCTCTGCCATAACTTTTGAATGGTTCTACATAGAGAGTCGTGGGTGGTATCATAAGATTCTGTATGGAGTCCTTGACCTTCATTGGCCTGAACTAGCCCCGCCCATTCTTCTGATTGGTTGTCCCTTTTTTCTACTATATCTTTTGAATGGTTTGACATAGGAAGTCGTGGGTGTTGTCATTTCTGATATGCTTATGGGGACGGTGGCCGTGAGTGCGAGGGCCCGTTCATCGCTGCTTGCAGAGTCACCAAAATTTGCACGCAAGCCATGCCTGGCGAAAAATGTTATATTTAATGGTTTATATTAATGGGCGTGGCAAAATGGCTCAACAGCGCCCACTTGAAAACTTTGTGCCTCAAGCCCCACGATACAGTTTGACGTACATGCACGAAAATCGCTACACACCTGTATCATTGCCCAACTTAAAGAAAAGTCTCTTGGTTCCATGGACGAAACCGAACAGGATGTCGGCCATTTTGAATTAATTGTGTCATTTTGACGAAATTTATGCCATTCCTTCGGCAGTTAATTTGGCCCGAACCGTAACGTGCACCCAGGTGTGTTATGCATCAAAATGTGCGTCTCCATCCTGCGACTACGCGCATTACTTTTCTCTTTCAAAAGTGTTACCGTGGCGACGCTAGACGCCAAAAGGCGCGCCCCCCCCTTCATCTGATTGGTCCATATTTGATAGTCACCAAATTTTGCATGTAAGCCAGGCCTGGCGATACATTTGACATTTCATTGCATTAATGGGCGTGGCCTAACGGCTCAACAGCGCCCCCTAGAATACTATTCTCTGCCATAACTTTTGAATGGTTTGACATAGAGAGTTGTGGGTGGTGTCATTTTGATGTATAACACACCTGGGTGCACATTACGGTTCGGGCCGTATTAATTGCCGAAGGAATGGCATAAATTGCGCCAAAATTACACAATTAATTCAAAATGGCCGACTTCCTGTTTGGTTTCGGCCATGGCTCCAAGATACTTTTCTTTAAGTTGTGCCATGATACAGGTGTTTAGCGATTTTCGTGCATGACAGAGTCTGCAGATTCATAATTTGTCCATAAAAGATTAGTTCTGATTTTCTGAATCATAAGAATGAATCATCATTTATGCTTTAAAATCATTATGCTGCCTGTTTTTCACCATCATTCTGCATCGAAACGCCTGCAATAGCTTAAATAAAATCTACGGAAATCTGGATCATCTCTCAAGTCTTATTCTTGGTAAATTAGTTTCCAGTTATTCACCTTGTTGGAAAGACCATATTAAAGAGCGTTTATAGGTTTTTCCACAATATTTTGTCGGACATCATCTGTGCAAACAGGACCAGCAGACTACTGCCAACATTACCTCGCGTGGATATGGACCTGATGTACCGCTCTGGGCGTGGGGGTGCAGGGCCGGTGTCCTGAAGAAACTGGGGATTTCTGGGTGAGAGAGTTTCATTTATTTAATTCTAAAGAGTTTGGTGACTGAGATGATGGATGGAAGGTTGAGTAGATTTAATGAGTGTTATCTTGACTGTTTGACTATTTAAAGAGTACAATAAGGAGACTGTGGAGCTCTTTAAACTGGATTTTTGAGACTTTGACCTGAGAATTTAGTGCTTAATGTGTTGCTGTCATGTTAGCTGTCTAAAGAAATAAGCATTTCTGTGTAGTTTGGTTTTGAATATCGTGGGTCTTTTTCGTGCATTTTGGAAGTGTGTTGAATTTTTTGTTCTTTATTTTAACACTTGTTTGAGCCTCCTTCCTTCTGCGACCCGGCAGGTGCCTGGGGTATTTCAGAAGTTGTTTGATTAGAGCAGGTTATTCCTTGGAAATCCACACTTGTAGGACTGAACAGGTTTCAGTTGCCCACCAGTGGCTGGTGGAGGGCTTTAAACCAACAGTTCTGCCTTTTAACTAATCAGGACAAGTAGCGACGGATACTTTACGAGGAATGGTGAGTGTTTAGGACTGTCAGAGGAAGAGATAGGGCAAACAGATGTTATTATTACCAAAACACCGTTGGGTGGTTCTTTTTCTTTGACTCTGTATGCGTGATAAAAAAAGGATTGTGTGCTGTGTGAATAAAAGAATATAATTTCCCTCCGAACGGTAGTCTGAGTGTAAAACTTGTGCATACATTGCAATGCGTTGGCACCAGCGTTATCAGAGTCATCTTTATTGGTTCTTTATTGATCCTCGGCTTTACATGGGCTGAATCTGACAGGAGCCTGTTGTTTCCTGGTGGCTCTTAAGCTGACAGCCTGGGCTTCCTGTGGAAGAAAAAAAAACAAGGAAAGAATCCAAGACATATCAGTAATTTTGATAAATTTCACCTCTGGGATTGATCGTTGAGTTGTTCTGACCGTTGTGCTGTGGAACTGATAAGCTGATCCCATCAACCTGAAGGGTGACATGGAAGAATTGTGGGATGTTGTTTTAAAAATCCAAAGAGTTTTGAATAGTTTTTGTCTCCAACACCACCCCGTTTATAAGAGCAGGACAACTCCCAGCAAAACCACCTGCAAGATTGGAAAAAACCCTGTTGGACTCGGCCCGGGACTGGAGGATGCAGGTTGACCTAGACCAGAAACTCATCTTCCCCCCTGAGATCATTACAACTAGCCTCAGGCCGGACCTGGTCTTGTGGTCAACCTCCCAGAAGGCTGTGTTCATTGTTGAGCTAACCGTACCATGGGAAGCAGCAGTTGGTGAAGCATATGAGCGCAAACGACTGAAGTATGCGGACATAGCGGCAGAGCAACACGGCTGGCGTGCCCGGGTGCTTCCGGTTGAGGTCGGGTGTAGAGGCTTCGTTGCCACGTCCACAACCAAGCTTCTGAAGGGAATGGGAGTGCGAGGACAGGCCTTCCGACGAGCCGTCAAAATGCTGTCAGAGGCTGCCGAACGAAGCAGCAGATGGATATGGATCAAGAGAAAGGACCCCACCTGGGCTGCAAAATGTCCCTAGGGGTAAGGCAGAGGGGGGCACACCTGGGACGCCAGGTGTTGCCGTTGAGCCCTCCTGAGGTGTCGTGGGCTTATCAACGAAACACCGGTGAAGGGGGGTGCTCACCTGAAGACCTCAATGAAGCGTTTACCCCTTTACCCCTTTACCCTTACCCCCCCCCCCCAACCCACTCACTACCAAGTGCTGATCGATCTAAGGGATTGTACTATCTAGTCCTATGAGCTCAACTGTCTCTGTTGTACGTTTGGGAGGATGATTTCTTGTAAATGAACAGTGACCGTGTTTTGTTGTATCCGACAGAGCGGCAATTCATCCAAGATCTGCTAGTGGTTCATGAAGCTGTTCTAGTTATCCTTCTGTTCTGTGCCTAATTTGACCACCATTGTGACACAGATTCCTAGTTCAGCAGAATATTTTTCAGTGTTCCTGTGGATCCTGATAGTCGGTTTAGGTTTGCATTTAACTTGAAAGGTGAACCTTGGACTTTCACTCGTTTGTGCCAAGGTTACTGTGAGTCACCTACCATCTATAATGCTGCTTTGACGCGAAGTGTTAACTCCTGGTACTGCACTCCTGCAGTAAACAACTCACATTTCTGGGGTGCGTTATTTCTGCTGAAGGCAGACGATTGCTGCCTGTTACAAAGAAACAGATGATGTTATTTCTGGGAAGCTGTTCTTACTGGGGAATCTTCCTACCATGTTATGCTGCATTGGAGGCTCCTCTGAGCCTCTTATTCATGGGGAGGGTTTGCGAGATCATGGAGGTCTGTACTCCTGAAGTGGTCGAGGCATTCCACCAGCTGAAACTAGCTCTACAACCCTCTCCTGCTTTATGGGCGCCTGACTGTGGCCGTCCTTTCACCCAAATGGTGGATGAAAGGATGAGATGCATGACCTCAGTTCCCCTGCAGGGACATGGGGGGGTGATGAGACCTGTTGCCAGTAAGCTGGACCCGGTTGTGGCTGGGTTACCTCAATGTCTTGATGCTGCTGCTGCAGCTGAATAAGCTGCGTGGTTGTAATTTTGGAGGTACTTAAATCAAATGTTTAAAAGGCAGGAAGGTTTTTAGATTAGTTAACCCTTCATGCCTGAAATATGCCGTGCCACATATTTAATATGTAAGTTATATTTATTATTTCTTTTGTACACCACAAGTAACACTATTCGACTGCTAAGTCTTGGGCCACAGTCCTGTGTTGAACATGGAAAGACTTGATTTCAATTCTGAGGCCTAATTCTGAGGTAAACTCTGAGGCCAGCCTTGATTTCTTAAAGCCGACCGCATGGTTTGAAACAAAGGAACCTCCATAATGAATCAAAGCCATGGCAGGGTTTGCATTTACGGCCCTTCGGTAATAAGGAACAGCACCCTCATTGGGCATGGACCCCAAATCGCAGGAGGAGCAGCTCCTATTTTAGCATGAAGAGCTACTAGCTATGGGCCGTCCTTCTCCATTATCCATTATTAGTCTGGAGCGCTGCAACGAGTGACCCACGAATGCTCCGGGCCCCAGATGAGCCGAACAAGGGACGTTTGTGTGCCTCGACGTGAACGCCTTTGGACCAACTTGGAGCTGAAGGAGGCCCAGCTGCTGTACCCATAATGCACCACTCATCCACATTGAGACAAGGAAAGCAGGAGAGAGAGACGCTCTTTATCAGGATCACCAATGAGCGTAACCATCCAGCTGTTCACCAATGAGTGTAACCATCCAGCTGTTCACCAAGGAGTGTAACCATCCAGCTGTTCACCAAGGAGTGTAACCATCCAGCTGTTCACCAAGGAGCGTAACCATCCAGCTGTTCACCAAGGAACAATGGCCAGCCAGACCAAACCACCCTTTTCTTCAACTACAAAGAACCAGGTAAGAGGCTGTTTTCAGTTTAGTTTTACGTTGATATCTTCTCTAATTCTGATGATTTTACTGTTAAAGAAGCTCATAAAGTCTTCACTACTGAGAGCTGCAGGAATGCACGGCTCAACAGAGTTGTGACTCTTTGTCAGCCTGGCTACAGCGCTGAACAGAAAACTTTGGCTATTTCCAGTAGACGCAGGTAGAAAGAAAATAAAATAGGGGCTAAAATAGAGCCTTGGGGTACCCCATATTTACACAATTGGTTATTGTGTTAGCACACACCTGAAGAACACACACTTATTCTTCCAGGAGGAAAATAAAGAGAAGTTGGAGTTTGGACCTTCAGCCTCAGGTGATTTCCAGGTGAAGGGTGGAGTCCTGCAGGATCACCTGACTGGTTGGACGTTGATCCCTCACACCTGACGGTCCCGTCTGGAACCGCCTCCTGTTTTTCCATGTTTCTGATTGGTCAGAGTCCGGAGACACCAGGATGCAGATTGCTGGTTGGTCGAGCTGCTCAACAAACCCAAAGTAGAGCAGAATAGGAAGAAACAGTTGATCAGGACTGATCAGAGGACTAATCGCCATGTTTTTTCTGCAGCTGATGTTGGGGTCTCTCCTCCTCCCCCTTGTGATGAGTTCAGGTAACAAATACTGCTAGAACAGCTGTGTTTCTTTATTTCTTTATTTATTTCCAGAACAACAGAAGGAGGACTAATCAGAACACACCTGACTTCCCTGTAGCTTATGATCTGACGATCACGTCAAGCTTTATGTTGTGTCTTACCCATAATTCTCTGTATTTTTTAGGCTTCAGGCACTCGTTGTCGATGTGGCTCACCTACATCTCAGGACCAACCCAGTTCCCAGAGTTCTCTGGGGTTCTGATGCTGGATGACATCCAGGTGGGGTACTATGACTTAGACATAGACCAAATCATAAAGGTTGGTGGTGGAGGTGAGAAAGGGACGGAGCTTGACCTGGGACAGCTGACGTTGGATGTGCTGCAGGAGATTATAATGGAGATGAGGATGAGGTTGGACATAGTCAGAAAACAGCTGAACCTGACCTCTTCAGGCGTCTACGTTCAACAGAGGATGGGGGCTTGTGAGGTCAAGGAAGATGGTCAGCATGATTTCGTCATGTTCAGGGATGGAGCAAATGGTCATGATGCCGACAGCATCCATTTTAACACGACTCACTTCCTGTACAGCGGTGGTGATGGTTGGGATTTCCAGTTTGACACCATGAGGCAGTTGTCCGAGCAGATTCGCTTCTCAACCTTCCTGGAGTTATGCACCTTGACTCTGCGACGCCTGCTGGAGAGCAACAAGCACCTGGTGATGCGTCGTGTTCGACCTCGACTACGCCTCCTATCACAGCCGGGGGGGGCGGGGCCCAGATCACCTGTCTGGCCACAGACTTCTACCCTCGCCACATCAACCTGACGCTGCTGCGGGACGGTGAACCCGTGGACGAGGACCAAATGACCGTTGGCTCAGTGCTGCCCAACGGCAACGGTCTCTACCAGCTGAGGAAGACGCTGATGGTGGATGAAGAGGAGCTGCAGAGGAAGCACAAGTACACCTGTGCAGCGTCTCACCTGAGTCTGGACAACCGGCTGGATGTGAGCTGGAGGACGGAGTCTTTCCACTCATTCAGACTCCACGTCATCTCCGCTCCCGTCGTCCTCCTGCTGGTTGTCGTCATCCTGCTGCTGGTGCTGATGATGAAGATGAGGAAGAGGTCAGGGTCAGAGCAAGCACTTCATGAGGGATCGGAGCCAGGGGTGGAGGACCGGGACGTGACAGCTTCACTGAAGCAGTTTTCCTCCAAATAAACCCCGCCCCCAGTGCATAATTGTGACATTAATCTCATGACGAAGACGTCAAAGACGGATGAGATTGTGATGGAAATTTAGCATTTGCCACTTTATTAAACCAAAACTACTGTGAGGAGCAAATGTAGCCTAGTCTGCAGATTCATACTTTGTCCATAAAAGATTAGTTCTGTTTTTCTGAATCATAAGAATGAATAATCATTTATGCGTTAAAATCATTATGCTTCCAGTTTTTCATTGTTATTCTGCATCGAGACGCCTGCAATAGCTTAAATAAAATCGACTGAAATCTGGATCATCTCTCGTGGGTCTTTTTCGTGCATTTTGGAAGTCAGCAGCACACAGCAGGCAGGTGGAAGCAACAGCGGGATGACCAGAGGGGGGGGGGGGGGGGGGGTGGTGCAGGAACAGCAGACATCCACGTAGGCAGGTGGAAGCAGCAACGGGATGACCGGGGATGGGGGGGGGGGGGGGGGGGGGGGGGAGCGGGTGCCGGGAACACAGGCCAGAACGCAGCTCCCGAGGCTCCGGCCTGCAAACATGCACAAAAAAGACCACCAGTGGCTGGTGGAAGAACGGTTTTAGAAGAAGCTGCTAGACCTGGTCCAGGAAGAATCAGTGTGCTGTAGGAGTGTTTAGGACTGTCAGAGGAAGAGATAGGGCAAACAGATGTTATAATTACCAAAACACCGTTGGTTCTTTTTCTTTGTGTCTACAATATATGCGTGATAAAAAAAAGGATTGTGTGCTGCGTGGATAAAAGAATATAATTTCCCTCCAAACGGTAGTCTGAGTGTAAAACTTGTGCATACATTGCAATGTGTTGGCACCAGCGTTATCAGAGTCATCTTTATTGGTTCTTTATTGATCTTGGCTTTACATGAGCTGAATCTGACAAGAGCCTGTTGTTTCCTGGTGGCTTTTAAGCTAAAAGCCTGGGCTTCCTGTGGAAGAAAAAAAAAACAAGGAAAGCATCCAAGACATATGACTAATTTTGATAAATTTCACCTCTGGGATTGATCGTTCAGTTGTTCTGACCGTTGTGCTGTGGAACTGATAAGCTGATCCCATCAACCTGAAGGGTGACATGGAAGAATTGTGGGATGTTGTTTTAAAAATCCGACAAGTTTTGAATAGTTTTTGTCTATGTTGTACGTTTGGGAGGATGATTTCTTCTAAATGAACAGTGACTGTGTTTTTGTTGTATCCGACAGAACGTAGATTCATCCAAGATCTGCTAGTGGTTCATGAAGCTGTTTTAGTGCTCCTTCTGTGCCTAATTTGACCACCATTGTGACACAGATTCCTAGTTCAGCAGAATATATTTCAGTGTTCCTGTGGATCCTGATAGTCGGTTTAGGTTTGCATTTAACTTGAAAGGTGAACATTGGACTTTCACTCGTTTGTGCCAAGGTTACTGTGAGTCACCTACCATCTATAATGCTGCTTTGATGCTCTAGTGTTAACTCCTGGTACTGCACTCCTGCAGTAAACAAGTCACATTTCTGGGGTGCGTTATCTCTGCTGAAGGCAGACGATTACTGCCTGTTACAAAGAAACAGAAGATGTAATTTCTGGGAAGCTGTTCTTACTGGGGAATCTTCCTACCATGTTATGCTGCATTGGAGGCTCCTCTGAGCCTCTTATTCATGGGGAGGGCTTGGGAGATCATGGTGGTATGGACTCCTGAAGCGGTCGAGGCGTTCCACCAGCTGAAACTAGCTCTACAACCCTCTCCTGCTTTATGGGCGTCTTACTGTGGCCATCCTTTCACCCAAATGGTGGATGAAAGGATGAGATGCATGACCTCAGTTCCCCTGCAGGGACATGGTGGGGTGATGAGACCTGTTGCCAGTTAGCTGGACCCGGTTGTGGCTGGGTTACCTCAATGTCTTGATGCTGCTGCTGCAGCTAAATAAACTGCGTGGTTGTAAATTTGGAGATACTTGAATCAAATGTTTAAAAGGCAAGAAGGTTTTTAGATTAGTTAACCCTTCATGCCTGAAATATGCTGTGCCACATATTTAATATGTAAGTTATATTTACTATTTCTTTTGCACACCACAAGTAACACTATTCGACTGTTGCTAAGTGTTGGGCCACAGTCCTGTATTGAACATGGAAAGACTTGATTTCAATTCTGAGGCCTAGTTCTGAGGTAAACTCTGAGGCCAGCCTTGATTTCTTAAAGCCGACTGCATGGTTTGAAACAAAGGAACCTCCATAATGAATCAAAGCCGTGGCAGGGTTTGCATTTATGGCTCTTTGGATATAAGTTATAGCACCCTCATTGGGCATGGACCCCAAATCGCAGGAGAGGCCGAAATCGATTTATGGCAGCCCGGGCCCGACTATTAAGAGCAGGTTTCCCCTTTCTCACTCTCTTTCTCCCAAACTCCTCCTTTCTTGCTCCCAAGATCTCTTCTCCTTCAGCCCTGCCAACTGTACCATGGAGTTCTCTGTGAGCTATGAAAAAGGCTACAGCTCCTATTTTAGCATGAAGAGCTACTAGCTATGGGCCGGCCTTCTCCATTATCGTGACCAAAGAGGCGTCTGGTTGTCTTGAAATGGCAACCATAGTCTGGAGCGCTGCAACGAGTGACCCACGAATGTTCTGAGCCCCAGATGAGCCGAACGAGGGACCCTCGCATGCCCCGACGTGAACGCCTTCGGACCGACCTGGAGCTGTAGGAGGCCCAGCTGCTGTACCCATAATGCACCACTCATCCACACGGAGATGAGAAGGGCAGGAGAGAGAGAGAGCCACTCTTTATCAGGATCACTTGCGGAGCGTAACCATCCAGCTGTTCACCAAGGAGCGCTGGCCGGCCAGACCAAACCACGTTTTCCTTCACTTCCAAAGATCCAGGTAAGAAGCCCCCGCCCCCCACACACACACACTCACACACACAGAGAGAGTCACACACATATATCATCTGAAGTTTGTGTCCATGTTTAGTTAGTTGTAGTTTATGTGTAGTTTAGGCATCAGAATTTATCCCAAGTGTTAGTTCACTGTCTTTTAACGCTTGTGTAAATATATTCTGATTCATATGAATGAGAAAAAGTTGTTTCTGTTTATTTTGCACATATTTGTTAAATTTCCTGGTTCCAAAGGCCTGTGCTAGGAATGCTTCCTTCAAGGTTACTCTATAGCACCCCCCCTGGCACCAGGCTGGCACGCATACCTGTTTGCATCAGTCATTTTGATAAGTCATCTTCATTATTAATTATTAATACTTATCATAAGACAATTATTAATATCTCTGTAATAACTGAACCAGCACCCCCTTTGCTGCACGACATAAATTATTCCCCGTATGAGGCTTTTAATATACCAGCTTTGTGTCAAATCTGTGTAAAATAATCTAATATTGATTTTGATTTAAAAAAAATTATGTTAATTGATACTCCACTTCTCTGAAACATAAGCATACATCAGATGTGTTTTGTGTATTGCTTGACTTCATTGTAGAGCTAGCGCATTAATTGCACTGTAAAAATGTTATTGTAGATTTAACACTTGTGTAAATAAATTCTGATTCATTTGAATGAGAGAAGTTGTTTGTGTTGATTGATTCAATTTGATAAGTAATCTTCTGTATTAATCAAACACACCTGCCCTTGCCCCTGCTCCTGCCCCTGCTCTGCCCCTTCCCTGCCCTGCCCCTCCCCCTGCCCCTGCTCCTGCCCCGGCCCCGACCCCTGCTCCTGCCCTTCCCCTTGCCCCTGCCCCTGCCCCCACCCCTGCCCCTGCCCCTTCCCTGCTCCTGCCCTTCCCCTTGCCCCTCCCCCTGCCCCTGCCATGCCCCTTCCCTGCCCTGCCCCTGCCCCTCCCCCTGCCCCTGCTCCTGCTCCTGCCCCTGCCCCTTCCCTGCCCTGCCCTGCCCCTGCCCCTGCCCCTGCACCTGCCCCTGCTCCTGCCCCGGCCCCTGCTCCTGCTCCTGCCCTTCCCCTACAACCCCTGCCCCTGCCCCGCCCCCTGCCCCTGCCCCTGCTCCTGCCCTGCCCCTGCCCCTCCCCCTCCCCCTGCCCCGGCCCCTGCTCCTGCTCCTGCCCTTCCCCTTCCCTCCCCCTCCCCCTGCCCCTCCCCCTCCCCCTGCCCCTGCTCCTGCCCCTGCCCCTGCCCTGCACCTTCGCCTGCCCTTCCTTTAATTAATTGCACTGTAAAAATGTTATTGTAGATTTAACTATCTTTTAACACTTGTGTAAATAAATTCTGATTCATTTGAATGAGAGAAGTTGTTTGTGTTGATTGATTCAATTTGATAAGTAATCTTCTGTATTAATCAAACACACCTGCCCTTGCCCCTGTCTCGGCCCCTGCTCCTGCCCCTGCCCTGCCCCTTCCCTGCCCTGCCCCTCCCCCTGCCCCTGCTCCTGCTCCTGCCCCTGCCCCGACCCCTGCTCCTGCCCTTCCCCTTGCCCCTGCCCCTGCACCTGCCCCTGCCCCTTCCCTGCTCCTGCCCTTCCCCTTGCCCCTGCCCCTGCACCTGCCCCTCCCCCTGCTCCTGCCCCTGGCCCTGCCATGCCCCTTCCCTGCCCTGCCCCTGCCCCTGCCCCTCCCCCTGCCCCTGCTCCTGCCCCTGCCCCTTCCCTGCCCTGCCCTGCCCCTGCCCCTGCTCCTGCCCCGGCCCCTGCTCCTGCCCTTCCCCTAGCCCCTGCCCCGCCCCCTGCCCCTGCCCCTGCCCTGCCCCTCCCCCTGCCCCTGCCCCGGCCCCTGCTCCTGCCCTTCCCCTTCCCTGCCCTGCCCCTCCCCCTGCCCCTTCCTCTTGCCCCTGCCCCTGCACCTGGGGGCCACGGTGCCCCAAACATGTGCTTATACAGGTCAGCCGTATCTGGGAGAATAACACAAACACGTAAAAAGAAGGTTAATATATATAGTTGATGATAGTTCAACCAGCTGCCTGAATGAGCCTCAGGAATTCCTCTGAACGCTGGACCTGCAGGAACAAACCTGACTGACGGGATGGACTTTGTTTCCTCAAGCTGTGAGTTCAGGTAGGAGTATAACCTGTCTGACTGCAAACACCTCCATGTTCTCCTTCATTCTGATTGGTTAAAGCCCTTTAATCTGCCCTGCTTCCTTCTAAAAAACAGTAAAGACACAGAGACAGAAACAGACGATCGGGACTGATCAGCGTCTAATAAATATGTTTGTTCTCCAGCTGATGTCGGGGTCTCTGCTCGTCCACCTGGTGATGAGTTCAGGTAACAAATACTACTGGAAACAGCTGTTTCATTTCACTTTACGTTTTTCAGACAACCAGAAGAAGGACTATTGAGAACACACTTGACTTCTCTGCATTTTTTAGGCTTTGGAAATCACTCCCTGTGGATTTTGGCCACCTACACTTCAGTACCAACCCAGTTCCCAGAGTTCTCCATGGTTCTGATGCTGGATGACATCCAGGTGGGGTACTATGACTCAGAGACCAACAGAGTGATGAAGATTGGTGGTGGAGGTGAAAAAGGGGCAGAGCTTGACCTGGGACATTTTGCCTTGAATGTGATACAGAAGATGATGATGAGTATGAGGATGAGGTTGGACATAGTCAGGAAACAGCTGAATCTGACCTCTCCAGGCGTCTACGCTCAACAGAGGATGGTGGTTTGTGAGGTCCAGGAAGACGGTCAGCCTGATTTCATCATGTCCAGGGATGGTGCAAATGGTCATGATGCCGACATCATCCATTGTAATACGACTCACTTCCTGTACGCTGGTGGTGATGGTTGGGATTTCCAGTTGGACACCATGAGGCAGATGTACTTGCAGACTCTATACACAAACATTTACCTGCCCTTATGCACCTTGACTCTACGACGCCTGTTGGAGAGCGAGAAGCACCTGGTGTTGCGTCGTGTTCGACCTCGACTACGCCTCCTATCACAGCCGGGGGGGGGCGGGGCCCAGATCACCTGTCTGGCCACAGACTTCTACCCTCGCCACATCAACCTGACGCTGCTGCGGGACGGTGAACCCGTGGACGAGGACCAAATGACCGTTGGCTCGGTGTTGCCCAACGGCAACGGTCTCTACCAGCTGAGGAAGACGCTGGTGGTGGATGAAGAGGAGCTGCAGAGGAAGCACAAGTACACCTGTGCAGCGTCTCACCTGAGTCTGGACAACCGGCTGGACGTGAGCTGGAGGGCGGAGTCTTTCCGCTCTTTCAGAGTCCACGTCATCTCTGCTCCCGTCGTCCTGATGGTTGCTGCCATCCTGCTGCTGGTGCTAATGATGAAGATGAGGAAGAGGTCAGGGACAGAGGGCATCTCCATGGAAACACAGGAGAGTCCCGGAGCAGACACCTGAATCTTGATGACACGGTTCCAGAGGTTGTGAGCATCAGATCTGGACTGAAAGACATCCTGATGAAAAGTTGTCCCTCTGAAGTTCTGATAGGATATTGATCTGTTGAGCTGTTATTGTTCAGAATCTGTAGTTTTACAGAAAGAAATGTGAAATGTGAGCTACCCTCACAAAAACATGCACACAGTCCTGGGCTACACATGCCCCCTCTGGCCAACCGGGGCGCCAGATGGGGTGGGGAGGATCCGGCTGGAATAGCGTGATCCTTCCACGCGCTACATCCGGCCGGAGAATCCCCACCCTGTCTGGTGAAAAGATGCGGCCTGCTCACTCCTCAGGTTAAGGAGGAGACCTGAGCTCAGTGCAGGGCCCTCCCGGGGTTGGTAGAGACGGCAATGCCCAGGGGCCTCATCTATAAAGCTTGCTTGCGCTCAAAAAGGGCCTGAAAGATGCGCAAGCCACCTTCTACGCAAAGGCTGGGATCTAAAAAGAAAAAACTAACCGAAAAATGTGCGTATCCCTACACCAACCCTGACCTTCCCGTAGGAACTTACTTAAGACATGGGGAACTGGCGACGCAGGCGGTGAGGTGGTGAAATGCCGCCAGATTCATGTCATACTGTTTTTTTATCATCTTGTTATCAACACTTGTGTAAATAAATTATAATTATTTTAATGAGAGAAGTTGTATGTGTTTATTTTATACATGTTTGTCACAGCTGCTGGTTGCAATGGTCTGAGCTCGGACTCCTTCCTTCACTGTTTTTCTGTAACGCCATCCCTGGCAACAGACTGGAACATATGGAATAACAGCTACTTTGAGACTGATTTTGCTGATAGTTATTATTTTCCTGATAAGTCAGGTGGTTTCCCGTTTTGATGAATTCATTTTGATAATTCATTTTGATAAGTAATCTACTTTATTAATTATTGAAAGACAATTATTAATAACTCTTTAATAACTGAACCAGCACCCCCTTTGTGGCACAACAAAATGCAGTTAACTTGTGAACTGAAAGCACTCTGTCCGTCTGATTGACAGGTGTGTGTTGTTCAGCTCTCACATAAACTATGTTTGGTATTGTTTACTGCACAAATCAGCTGTCAATGTGTCACCAAAATTCCACTGAGGGCTTTTAAGGTTTCACTTTCATCTCAGTTGTTTAGCTGTCAGTTGGTCTCCAGTGAAGAGGGTGTGGTTAGGATCATTTACATTCCTACCCTCATCTATGGTCACCAACTGCAGCGGGTGGACGGTACAACCACCTGAAATGAGGTTCCTCCCCAGGGTAGCCTCAGACTCACTGTCAAGCACGGTGGTGGAGGGATGCTGGTCTGGGCCTGGACACCTGTCAGTCACATGTGATGGATGGAGCTTCACTGATATTGGGTCATATGACATGAAATGTCCCAAAAACACGGCAGCAGATCCACATCAGAACCATGAAGAATGAAAGAATCCAGGTTTTAAAACGACCTTCAGGAAGTTGTTGATAACTAAACACCTTAAAGTCCCAACAAAGTGCAGGAATGTTGTCAAGACTTGCCTCTGCAGTGTCAATCAAAAGTGTGACACACCTCCTAACTTCAGAGTAACGTCATATATGAGGGATTATCTATCATACTTGTGGTTTCTTTGCCATCTGTGCCACTCCCTCCCCCGACCGTCACATATTCTTTACACTTTACTTGAGACCAAAACCAGCAGCATTCTGGTTCAGCCCTCCTCCTGACCGATGTCGTGTAAAGTGACGTCAGGAAACTGAAACTTCAAGAAACAGATAAAGAGCGTGCCCGGTGTCGCGGAGATGTGCACAACACAGACGAGAGATGGGCGTTCGAGGACTCAGACGTCTCCTGGAGACCCGCAGGGAGGTTTTCCGGGATGTCCAGCTCCGGGGGACCCGGCTGGTGATCGATGGAAGCAACCTGATTGTCCAGCTGTACTATAACTCAGGTGAGACGCGCGTCACTAAAACTCCTCCGTCACTGACAAACAAGGGTCGCATAAGTTATCAGGAGTAGATTATAAAAACAAAACAACCTGGTCGTTAGAAAGGACAGAAGGCAGGTGATGGAGGCGCTCTTTGAAACGAGGGATGGCGAGGGAAAGAGCGCAAACTTAATAACAGCCCACAAACGTAATAAACCACAAACGTAATACAAATCTGCAGCTTTGAATGTAATAATCCCGCAAATGTAATACATTTCCCACAAACATAATAAAATTTGCCTACTGCAAACGTAATACTGAATTTCTTGCAAAAAGTATGGTAGGAAATGTTGTGATGTTCCATAATCTGAGCTAGGTGTTGCATATAGATGTTGAATAGAAGCGGTCCGAGAATGGACCCTTGAGGAACCCCACATGTGATCTTGGTTCTCTTAGACTCATGGTTTCCAATTGACACAAAAAAGGCCCTATCATGCAAGTAAGATTTTAACCATTGAAGCACAGTGCCGGTAAGTCCCACCCACTTTTCCAGTCTGCTGAGTAGCATGTTATGATCAACTGTGTCAAATACAGCACTGAGATCCAGTAAAACCAGAACAGAGGATTCGCCTGCATTATTATTCAGATGAATATCATTTAAGACTTTGATGAGTACAGTCTCAGTGCTGTGGTGTGGCCGAAATCCAGACTGAAATACATTAAAGAGGTTGTTTTGCATCATAAAAGCATGGATTTGCTGGAAAACGACCTTTTCAATGATTTTCCCCAAAAATGGCGGATTTGATATTGGCCTATAGTTACTAAGTGTTGTAGCATCCAGATTTGATTTTTTTAGAAGAGGTTTTATTACTGCAGTTTTCAAGGCCTGGGGAAACTGGCCTGTTTGAAGAGAAGTATTTATTATCTGCAATACATCCAGAGCTATGCAGTTAAAAACTGTTTTAAAAAAGTTTGAAGGCAGAATATCAAGACAGCATGTTGTGGGCTTTAATTTTGATACTGTTTCCGTTAGGGTTTTGTAATTTAAAACGCTAAACTGTCCCAGCTTTACTAGAGGATGGGAAGGCCAGAGTGTTATCATTCCTGAGGTGGAGCACATTGCTTGTCTTATCTGTAATATTTTGTTTGTGAAAAAGTCAGCAAAGTCATTACAGGCCTTTTATACAATACAATAGTGACTGGAATGTTGACAAGCAACCCACATGTCAGGTGGGGCAGGTCAGAAAGTGACAGAGCAGTTCTAAGTTATTAATAACTCTCTCACACACACACACACACACACACACACACACACACACACACACACACACACACACACACACACACACACACACACACACACACACACACACACACACACACACACACACACACACACACACACACACACGCCCTCGGAGGCGGTGGGTTGCCTCCCTCCTAATTCTCCCCTCTGTGGGGTTGCCGGTGGCCTGGATTCCGGGTTCTTCCTTGTCGGCCTCTGGTCTCGCGGGTGGCGGGGTTGCTTCCCCCCCTCCCCCACTATAGATACACTTCAGGTGGAGCTTTGTTTGGTTTATAACACACACACACACACACACACACACACACACACACACACACACACACGCACACACACACACACACACACACACACACACACACACACACCTACATACACATAGCTACATAGACATATACACACACGTACACACACACACACACACACACACACACACACACACACACACACACACACACACACACACACACACACACACACACACACACACACACAGGTCATACATGCTCATATTATTTTAAGGGCTATGGCTACGAGCCTATGCTGGTGGCTTGTGAGCCAATGTTTGAACCATTTAATGTCTGCATATCTAAAGCCAAAAACTTGAATAGGTAGTCCATTCTTTGAAGTAGGCCTAATAAAAACATTTGTCAAGATTTAAGACTGGTGCGTGTTCTTTTTGATAGTTACATGGGCCAAGACTGTCTGAACACTGACAATTAAAGGCTTGCAAATAAATAATGACTGGTGAACTTAAATTAATCTACCTTATGTGAATGCAGGAAAGTGAGAATTGCCAGGTAAGCTACGGTAAGTATCAGGAAATTTCCCAATGTTACATTATGTTACATTATTTTAAATAAACGGCCTTTCAATTAAGTGTGATGTCATTTTTAAGGATTTGTTGCTGCAAATAAATGAATGTATGGGTATGCACCAACACTCTGCCAATCAGAACAAAGAAGACGCACAGGCAATGGTCACTTTGCGGTAAAACAGGCTACAAGTTTTCACCCCTTTCCCAGTAAGTCAGCATGATGTATCGATTAATTCATTGAAATCTCAAGATATATGATGGTTTCACAGTAGCTTTAAAGCTCAGTCTGCTATATTGTCAAAAGTGTCACCCTTGTATTTTTTTCCTCTTATGTAGCATGATACTCCACCATAATTAGCTGCACCACATTCCAGCTTACAATGAAGTCGATAGTCACTTCGCAGTAAAGCAGTTCAACTTTGCAACAACTTTTCACTCCTTTCCCGGTCAGCCAGCATGATGTATTTGGTATCAATGGATTCGGTGAAATCTACCTTAAACATTCAGTCCGCTAGATTGTCAAACATGTCGATGTTACATTTTTTTCTCTTATGCAGCATGCTAGGATCCCCTCAATTATAATGTTTGAAAACATTATAATTCATTAATTGTTATTAGTAAGGATCATTTTAGATGTTTATGTTATTTTAAGATGTTATGCATAATGTTTATAGCCTGTACTATTTACAACATCAGCATTTAGTTTGTTTTCACAAAATGCAGTTTGATATTGTAAAACTTTATATTACAGTTGTGGTCTATATTAGCGTTGTGGTCAGAGGTGTAAATGCTCAGAAATCGTATGTGTTTTATTGTAGGAGCTTCTAGGCTGTGACCTGTCTGAGACTTCAGGACCATAGACAGCGATGGTCACAGACTGACTGTTGTCAGTCTTAAAGGTACAATATGTAAGACATTTGTAGATTTGTAAATTGATTTATTTTTGAAAAAATGGGACATGCTGATGCACATATTCATGTGAACATGTGCGATTATAGCCGTATGGCCAATTTCCATCTCTAGTCCCATTGGCAGGTTGGTTTTGAACATAGAACTCACATTATTAATAAAACACACAAAGTTACGTGTTGAGTGCGTATTATATTGCAACTTGCCCAATTGCACACTAGATATAAAGTGCTATTTTAATTGCACAATTCTCAATACATATTACAATAATTAAATACCAACAATTGTCACAAGGCGTGGTGTTGAGGACCCAAACGCAAGGAGAGAGAGGGAGGCTGGAGGCAGGAGTTCTCAAAAAACAGAAGGATTTATTCCACAAAAAAGCCAAACTAAAATGCTGCAGAGCAGGATCAAAAACAACTCACGTATACAGGGATCGAAAACCAGGAGTACATGGAGGGAACAAACAGTACGGACCGACAGGCAACAAAGGAATGACAAGACCAGATATACACAGGGGATAACGAGACACGACGAGACACAGGTGCAGACACAATCAGGGCAAAGGGGAAACAGGAGGGACAGAACTGAAACTCAAACTGGGGGGAAGTGTCAAACCCTGACAGTACCCCCCCCTCAAGGGACAGATCCCAGATGTCCCAACAGTCCACACCCAAGGCAGGCGGAGGGGGCCCGGAGGAGGGCCCAAACCACACACGGCCAAAGTTCCGGGGGCCGTCCTCGGTGCCGGGCAGACCGGCGAGGCAGTTCGGGGGGTCGCCCTTGGGGCGTAACAGGCGGATCCGGGGGTCGGTCTGGGGGCTTGGCAGGCTGGTCAGGGGGTCGGTCTGGGACTGCGGCAGGCTGGTCAGGGGGTCGGTCTGGGACTGCGGCAGATCCATCCAGGATCGCCTCAGGAAGGGGAACAGAGACCGGCGGGACCACCTCCAGAACAGAGACTGGCGGCGGGGCCGCCTCAGGAACCGAGGGCTGCGGGACCACCTCAGGAACCGGAGTCGGGGCAGACCGGATGCGGGGGGCCGGAACAGGAGCAGACAGGATGCGGGGGGCCGGAACAGGAGCAGACAGGATGCGGGGGGCCGGAACAGGAGCAGATAGGATGCGGGGGGCCGGAACAGGGGCAGACAGGCTGCGGGGCGCCGGAACAGGGGCAGACAGGCTGCGGGGCGCCGGAACAGGGGCAGACAGGCTGCGGGGCGCCGGAACAGGGGCAGACATGCAGCGGGGCGCCGGAACAGGGGCAGACAGGCTGCGGGGCGCCGGAACAGGGGCAGACAGGCTGCGGGGCGCCGGAACAGGGGCAGACAGGCTGCGGGGCGCCGGAACAGGGGCAGACAGGATGCGGGGCGCCGGAACAGGGGCAGGCAGGATGCGGGGAGCCGGCGTCGGGGGGCAGAGGATCCCCGGAGCTGCCCGAGTGGGGACCCGGGTCCGTGGCGCTGGCTGCGGGGGTACCCGGGTCAGAGGCGCAGGCTGCAGGGGTACCCGGGTCCGAGGCGCAGGCTGCGGGGGTACCCGGGTCCGAGGCGCAGGCTGCGGGGGTACCCGGGTCCGAGGCGCAGGCTGTGGGGGGTCCGGGACCATCACCGGAGCAGGGGCCGATGCACTCTCTCCTGCTGGGTCCATGCTGGTCGGTCCGTTCTGTCACAAGGCGTGGTGTTGAGGACCCAAACGCAAGGAGAGAGAGGGAGGCTGGAGGCAGGAGTTCTCAAAAAACAGAAGGATTTATTCCACAAAAAAGCCAAACTAAAATGCTGCAGAGCAGGATCAAAAACAACTCACGTATACAGGGATCGAAAACCAGGAGTACATGGAGGGAACAAACAGTACGGACCGACAGGCAACAAAGGAATGACAAGACCAGATATACACAGGGGATAACGAGACACGACGAGACACAGGTGCAGACACAATCAGGGCAAAGGGGAAACAGGAGGGACAAAACTAAAACTCAAACTGGGGGGAAGTCTCAAACCCTGACAACAATGGTCATTTTATTATACTGAGAGAACTCAGCTGTACAGAAATATAAAGTCCTTGTTGCATTGCACTACTGCCTAAGAATAAAAGATTTATACCAAATCATATTTGTGTTCTCGCAGGTTGGAGATGAATCTCCGCATAACGTTGATTCTACTGTCCACACTCTGTATGATATGTGCTGGACAAGGCGTATGCCCAATGGATGATGAGACCTACAGTACTATACTTTAGGTACTCAAGGGGGAATTTGATGTCCCGGTTGCAGACAGGACGTAAACTCAACGGTCAGCTTCAGTCAGAGTATGGAGAAATAGGGACAAGTATTCCTTGAGTGATGATGGATAGTCCATTTTCTGCAACACGAGGTTAGTCGTGAATAAATCTGATATCCCAGAACTAGCTAAGAGAGGATTTGATGCCACCAAAGGTTGGGTCTCAGTGGATGTCAGGGGCTTCACTGAGTGTTTTGTTTTGCTTTTTGCCCTCCTTACCTCCTTTTGCACCCGTGGACACTTTTCTTTATTTATTTTCACTGGTTCAGCAGCAAGTGGAGCTTTAGCCTGTTTTTGCTCAATCTGTGTTTTTGCACTTTATTAACAAAAGATTTTCCTAAAAAGCTGGAATGTATTGCTCATTTGTATACACAACACATGAAAATAGGCACGAATCTAAAGAACAAGAATATGTGGCAAGAAAATGTCAGCCTGTTGAAGACATTTAGTGAGCAACTTGTATAAGCAGAAGATTTTTAGTATTAAAGTGTTTTTTTTTCATTCAATTAGATTCAAATTTGCTTCAATGGTAAATATCACAACAATATTGCCAAAGCATCAAAAATTAATTCAACAAAAATGAATGAATTTCATGAATTAAATCAAGAAAAGAGTTGCATTGTACTGTTAAAGCTCGCTCTGTTTGTGGGCGTACAATGTAAGTTTTAGTTATATTATTGTATGTGTGATTTTGTATGTGTGTATATGGGGAAAAAATAATCAAAAGAAATAATAAAATATAATAATAATAGTAATAATAATTTTATTAAAACAATTGTGATTATCACAATTATGTTATCTTTTTTTATTAAAATAAATTATAATTTAATCATTAAAGATTCCTTTAACGTATTCAAATATTTCTCTTTGAATAATAATTTTTACACAAAAAAAATAATTATCTTGTTAGAATCCTCAAAATGACATCTACACCTTCTCCCTCATTAATAGAAGAAAGAACAAACAATAACAACCACAAATATCATTATTTTGTCTCATATTACGTTTGTGGGAAGTTATTATATTTACAGATTTTCACCTTCCCACATATGTAATAATTTCCTGCAAATGTAATAGTTATTACATTTGCAGGAAATTCAGTATTACGTTTGCAGTAGGCACATTTTATTACATTTGTGGGAAATGTATTACATTTGCGGGATTATTACATTCAATGCTGCAGATTTGTATTACATTTGTTGTTTATTACGTTTGTGGGCTGTTATTACGTTTGCGGGTGTAACAGGCTGGGAATTCAACCTGCACTGCCTTCAGAAGGGCCGTGGTTGGATGCACAGATCTGATCAGGATAGGTGGAGGTTAAGATCGCAGGTAAACCGGCTGACAGGCATGTCAGTTACTGGACCGGTTTGCTCCGACTAACCGGTAAAGCCAGTATTGGCTCAGTACTTTTGTACTTCAAATGGATTCTTCACAAACCTCTGGGTTACAACACTGACGGGTTTGTGCAGGATCCGGCTGCCATGCTCGTCTAAAGACTTAGTTATGGTCTTAGAGAGAGTCCACATGTCCACAGAGTCCACAGCTGCTGGATGACTGCTTGTGTTGTTGCCAGGTTTGGACCAGAATTGCGGTGGGGAGTACGCATCGTTTGAAGACCTCATCGAGAGGTTCATTTCAGCGCTCACCATCTGCAAGGTCAGAGCATACGTGGTTCTGGACGGAGGTTCAGACCCCACAGACAGGAAGCTGGAAACGGTGACGATGAGAGCTGAGCAGTTAATCCAGAGAGCCCACGAGGCAGCGGACACCGGTAAGAGCAAGGGAATCCTCCCACAGATGGCCAGGATGGTCTTCAAACAGACTCTGGCCCGACTGCAGGTTCCGGTGGCCCAGTGCTTCGGGGAGGCCGACCAGGAGGTAGCTGCCCTCGCTGTTGAATGGAACTGCCCTGTGCTTTCCAACGACGGGGACTTCTTCATCTTTGACCTCCCTGCAGGGTTTCTGCCCATCACTCACTTCCGCTGGAAGGAGGTGAACGGCGGCCCGCAGAGCTACATCCCCTGTAAGAGCTACACAACCTCCAGCTTCTGCAACGTCTTCCAGATCGAGCCCCAGCTCCTGCCCACCTTCACCGCCTTGGCCGGTAACGACTACGTGAAGCTGAAGACAGTCAACTGGACTCAGTTTGCCCCGGCGGGCAGCGAGACCCTGGGTCGCCTGAAGGGGCTGCTCTGCTGGCTGAGAGACTTCCAGAAGTCTGAGGACGCCGAGGAAGCGGCGCTGGGGCTGATGGGAGAGCTGGACACAAAGAAGAGGAAAGAGGTCCAGAGTGGACTGTTTGAGGGGAAGAAGGCGTACAAACTTCATCAGAGTTGCCTAAAACAGTTCTTCGAGCAGGAGGTTCCACCCCCGTTCCAGGTAATGATCCAAAACTGCTAGGGATATAAGAACACGTCATTTTGTGGAATCATATTTTTATTAATGCATTTTAATTATTAGTATTTCTCAAATATAATTTCATGAAAGTCGTCTATTCAGGCTCACAGATTAAAGCCACATTAGGGCGCTTCCACTTCTGAGAACTGAGCCACCGACAATACAGCACCAAGGAAGAGGGACCGCCCCTCTTTTTATATATATTTGTCCCTGATTTTTTCCCATTTTAGTACCCAGTGCTCCTACCTAAGTCAGTCCTGGGCATTGCTCCCTCTACCAACCCCGGTACCTGCACTGAGCTCAAGTATATAGCCTGTGTATAGCACAGGCTATATGCATGTTTTTGTGAGGTTAGCTCACATTAGCTACCCAAGGGAACACAGGGAGACATACAAACTCCAACTTAATAATAATGACTTGGTTTTATATAACGCCCTTCTGCCTTCAAGGCACCCAGAGCGCTTTACAGACATAATTATTCATTCATACACATCCTCACTGGTGGTGGTAAGCTACATTTTGTAGCCACAGCTGCCCTGGGGCAGACTGACGGAAGCGTGGCTGCCATATCGCGCCAAACGGCCCCTCCGACCACCATCAAACATCCATACGCATTCAAACACATTCACACGGGGCAAGGTGGGTAAGGTGCCTTGCCCAAGGACACTACGACAGCAAACTGGGACAGAGCGAGATTTGAACCGCCGACCTTCCGATCATTGGACGACCCACTCTGACACCTGAGCTACTGCCGCCACTAACTTAACACACACTCAGCACCCATAGCGCCACCGGTGAGAATTGAACCCAGGACCTTCTAGCTGTGAGACGGATTCACTACCAACTGCACAACCGTGAATGTGCTTCCCCTTGTAGGAAGGCTGGTGGTCCGTGAGATGCCAAGACCGACTACCGACTACATGTGGGTGTTTTAACTGTTGTCTCCAGCAGGAATCCGGTCTTGTCCCGGACTGGGCGCGTCTGGCTCTGACGCAGACCCGGCTCACCCCGAACATCTTGGACGTGCTGCGGCTGCAGAGGATGTCACTGGGCATCGCCGTGGAGCCCCGGGACCGGCCCAGCGTGTATGTGATCTCCAGGCCAATCCGGCAGATGATGTATGGGCTGCTGTTGGGCGGAGGGACGTCACTGCAGGTGACGGAGCGAGACCGGGTCGATTCACACCTGATATACGTACCGGTCCGACCAGCTTTTAGTGCAACCAGCAAGCGACTCAGACTCAGCTCGCTGCATGAGGTGACGCTTCTTTCTTCGCAACACAATAACAACGTTGCAGATGAATAAACAAGTGTCAGATATTCATTTTAACTCCTTGGAGGTTATTATTTTCACATTTTATGATAAACGATTGATTCCCTGAAGTTTTACCATCTCGTCATCTCTCCTGCATCTTGGCGGCGCCAGGCGGAGCCCTTTGAGCGTCTGCTGGTCCTAATGGAAGCTCTGGGTGTCACCGAGGAGTCTCTGAGCCTCCTTCCCGCTCAGCTGAAGCTCCCGGTGGCCGTCACCTGCTTCTGGCTGCAGATGGCTCAGCCCCCTCCAGACCTGACCCTGCTGAAGGCGCTTCTGCTGGGAATGAGCATGGGAGTTGTAACCAGACCCAAAGCAGGTAAACGGACCGGATCAGGCAGCAAAACTGCAGTAGAACTTAATGAAATGTCAGGATAAACATTCAACCCATATCCAAGCAGCCCCTCCTTGAACCGCCACCTTACTGTGGTGGAGGGGTTTGTGTTGCCCGAATGATCCTAGGAGCTATGTTGTCGGGGCATAAATGCAACCCCTCCCTGGAGCCAGGCGTGGGTTTCGGGATTGAAGGCAAGCGCCTGGTGGTCTTTGCCCATGGGACCTGGCTGGTCTCAGCCCGGAATGACAACATGGGCCTGCCTTCCCATAGGTTCACCATGACAGGCTGGTGCCATGTGGACTGGGTAGCAGTCGTGGCGGGGTGCCCCGACGACCCAATCCCTATACCAAAACCCTCTCAGTAGGGACATGGAATGTCACCTCGCTGGGGGGGAAGGAGCCAGAGCTTGTGCGGGAGGTTGAGAGATACCGAGTAGAGATAGTCGGGCTCACCTCCACACATAGCTTGAGCTCTGGAACTCAGCTCTTTGGGAAGGGGCTGGACCCTCCACTACTCTGGAGTTGCCCAGTGTGAGAGGCGACGAGCTGGTGTGGGCTTGTTTATAGCCCCCCAGCTCAGCCGCAATGTGTTGGAGTTCACCCCGGTGAACGAGAGGGTCGGTTCCCTGCGCCTTCGGGTTGGTAAAGGGAAAAGGTCTCTCACTTTTGTTTGTGCCTACGGGCCAAACGGCAGTACAGAGTACCTGGCCTTCTTGGAGCCCTTGGGAGGAGTACGGGATAGTGCTCCAACTGGGGGACTTCAACGTGGGCAATAACATTGGTACCTGGAGGGGGGTGATTGGGAGGAACGGCCTCCCCGATCCGAACTTGAGCTGTGCTCTTTTATTGGACTTCTGTGCTAGTCACAGTTTGTCCATAACGTCCATATTCAAGCATAAGGGTGTCCATCAGGACACGTGAAACCAGGATACCCAAAAGTTGGACCCAAATGTATTGTGAGGGTCTGTTGGGAACGTCTGGCTGAGCCCTCTGTCAGGGAAGTCTTCAACTCTCACCTCCAAGAGAACTTGTCACAGATACCTATATTGACCTGGATATGTTGACCAGCTTATTCTGATATACTGACCAGCTGATTCTTGCTGAGGCAAGATGGCTGCAGCGGAAGGCTCAGGTGTACTCCTGACACTTTTAACTTACTGCCTTATTTTAAAGTTTTTAGATACAGGGCCTAAACCTGTCGATTCAGGGCCTTATTTTAATAAGGGTTTCTCTCATGAACGGAGTGAAATCAGCCTCAAACATTTTGGATATGGCAGTTTTGCGCTGCTGTCCACTTTCCTGTATCCAAGCTTGCATGTAGCCTCGAAACGTCACGGCAAGAGAAATGTCAAGACCGCATCTAAATGTCATAATTGTCATCTGTCCTCTGATGTCTGGGGATATACACCAGTGTCCCGGCCCGTTTTCCACATGTGGAACGGGTGAAGAGTTTGGTGACCTGAAACGCGGATATGTATCCGAAAACATCAACAGGTGCACCGCTGTGATTCTTCAGACTGTGGGAGACGCGACGACAGTGACTGTGGCCGGTACTGGGCAAGGAGATGGGAGTGGCCGTGCTGCTGGAAACTGCTTACCGGGTGTGGAGGCCGAGTGCAAGGGGAGGGGTTCCATGGAGGTGGCGGCTGCTGCGGCTGTCAGCTTGGGCTTGGGGAGCGGTCTCGGCGGGGAGGCTGGTGGCCCGGGGAGCGATCTTGGATAGATGGTGACTGGAACGACTCGATACTCGGAGGATAACGGTAATCATGGGAATGTAGTAACTGGAGTAATACGGGCAACATGAACTAATCGGTGCATCAATCAAGCGATAATCAAACATCGGAAATTGAAAGTTTTTAAAACTGTAAACCACTCGGGGATAATCTGGACTCCCGTATCAAACCCAAAGGACTGTTAGGTGGTCACATAAATATTAGAAGTATTCTCTCTAAATGTGAAAAAGTACAGCATCTCTTATGAGAATCAAATTTGGATTTTTTTAGCAATATCTGAATCATGGCTGAATGAAAAC